>NW_024081286.1:642840-756437 GCF_003009895.1 Hyaena hyaena
AAAAAAAAAAAAAAAAAAAGTGTTATGGTCTTAGAGAATGGAAAAATGATATAGATTAGAAACTCACATCTGCGTAAGGGCAAGAAAGCTCTGGAGAAGAAGTGAGGGTAAAATAAAAACTTTTAAAGTAACCAAGGATAAATAAAGGTATTACATAAGAGTAAAGGAGTCATTCCCCAAGGTGGTATGACAATCCCTAATGTGTATGAACCTGACAGTAGAACGTCAGACAACATGAGACAAAAACCTAATGGAATTGCAAGGAGAATCAATGGATTCACTCTTGGAGTTGGAGATTTCCACCCCCATCTATCAGAAATGGATAGATCTAGAAGGCAGAAAATCAATAAGGTCATAGTTGAACTCAATAATTCTTGCTATCCTGGAAGTAGAAAGAAAACACTTAAGCAGTGTTAGTAATAAAATATTTTTAAGAACCTGGGAGATACGTGATATTTCATGCAACTTAACATATTTAATTTCTGCAGCTTATTATAATAAATTCCAATTAATGCACTCTCTGGCTTTTCTGTTGCACCATTTTCTCATCTCTAAAATGAGGATTATGTTTTAAAAACAATTGCGATGATTAATAACTTTTGCTTTAGGCAGCATTTCCCAAGCCAAGCTGTATTGAATAGAATAAGAAACTTCCTAAATTCTCTACCAGGACCTGAGGAGCAAATATGAGAAAAGAGAAGAAATAAATTACGTTGATCAAATAGGTGTTTGGAGGAAGAAATGTGTGTAAGGCTAAAGTGTCTTCGTATTGATTTTGAGACTTGGAACCAGATTTATGGAGAAATAAACTTGAACAAGCTGTCTGTAACAAACTAAAATAGTGTATACACACACACACACACACACATACACACACACACATATATATTTCTAAAGTACATGCCTAAATAGGATCAAAGATCACTATAAAACTTGTTTCATTGTTTATTTAACCAAGCTGGCAACAAGGGTTTCCAAAGGCAAGAGTATCGGGTTATCTCCTTTATTAGCAAAACTTTGCTCCTTTAATTTTGATAAGTTTTAACTGTTTCATATAATCAAAGACCCAATAAAGACAAAACAGACACTTTGCTGACAATTTCTTATTAAGAGCAGAGCAGTAATCCAAGAAAACTGTCTTTGGCAGAGAGAAAGCCATGTTTCAATTTTATAGCAGTATGCTTTAAAAATCCACACCCGGGGGTGCTTGGGTGGCTCAGTTGGTTGAGTGTCGCACTCTTGATTTCAGCTCTGGTCATGATCTCAATATCTTGGGGTTGCGCCCTGTGTTGAATCCCATCTTGGGCCTCATGTTGGGCTCTATGCTGAGTGTGGAGCCTGTTTGGGATTCATTCTCTCTCTGTGTCTCTGTCTCTGTCTCTGTCTCTGTTTCTCTCTCTCTCTCCCTCTCCCTCTCCCTCCCTCCCTCCCTCCCTCTCCCTCTCAGACTCTTCCCTTCTCTCTCTCCCTCTTTCTCTGCCTCTCTCTCAAATAAAAACTAAAAATATAAGAAATAAAATTCATTTATTCCAATTATTGTCAGTTCTAACCTTGGATAAATTTTTTCCAAAGATTCCACTTCACAGACATTTCACAAGTTTCAATGCAGATTTTATTGTAAGCCTTCCCTCTTTAAATAACCAGTCTCATTTTAATACAAAATTACTTTCTTTTCCCTCAACAGAAATTATTTTCATTGCTTGTACCTTCCTTATGCATCTTACTTTCCAAAATACATAGTGCTTCCCTTACCCATTCTAGCATTTTAATTACACTTATCAGGATTTTAACTCTTAGAAACCTTAGTACCCAATAAAAATGAAGTAGTCACCAATCGTGAGCTGTTCTACTCCTGTATCTTCCCAATCCTCTCCGGATAGTCAGCTTTTATTCTACCTGAATTTATTAGTTGAATTCATGTTGCACCTGGTGCAAATTGCTAGCAAACATGACTTAGGACAGCATTGATTTAGTCTCGGGACATTTTCATGGGTGATTGTGAAGAACATGAGGGTTGATGGGGCACCTGGGTGGCTCAGTTGGGCTAAGCGTCCGACTTCCTCTCAGGTCATGATCTCACACAGTTTGTGAGTTCCAGCCCTGCACGCCCTGCACCGGGCTTTGTGCCGACAGCTCAGAGCCTGAAGCCTGCTTTGGATTCTGTGTCTTCCTCTCTCTCTGCTCCCTTGCTCACACTCTGTCTCTCTCAAAAATAGATAGACATTAAAAAAAAAAAAAACATAAAAAAGAACAAGTAGGTTGAAAGATAAAAAGTTTTATAAACTGTTAAATAACTTTCAAAGTCTTTGGTAACCTAAAACTTTGAAGTTTTGCTAGGTTCAATGATAAATTGGGTTGAATTCATTGGATATGTAAGTCTTTTCCAGATAAGATAAAATGCTGAAACAATTACTAAACATAGGTTTATAACAGTCTTTTTTAATGCTAGTGTCAGGATAATATTCTTAGTGTTGAATATTCCATGATATGTCAAGATCACTATTGTTTTGCATCGTATGTCCTAAAGTCAGCTAATTCCCTTTTCTCTCTACCATAAATTGGGAAATGTTTTCCAGGTACCTCCAGTGGGCGCTGTGATTTTGAATTTGACCTTTGTTCCTGGGAGCAGGAACAGGATGATGACTTTGATTGGAATCTGAAGGCTAGCAGCATCCCCGCTGCAGGTACCGAGCCAGCTGCTGATCACACGCTCCGGAACTCCTCTGGGCATTACATCTTTATAAAGAGCTTGTTCCCTCAGCAGCCCATGAGAGCAGCCAGAATTTCAAGCCCAGTCATAAGCAGAAGAAGCAAAAACTGCAAGGTATGGAAAACAAAACTAAACTAAACTAAACTAACACTGTAAGCGAATGCTGATAGAGCTAATACAGAAAAATGGAAAGGCCAGGACCAGGCAAAAGCTGACTGTAAATTTATTCAGCCTAGGATATGTATGGGAAGGAGAAAGTGAAGTAAGGAGAAAAGGGAAGGATTATTAGAACTGTGGGAAGAATTTATCATATCAATAAATTCCACAGATATTTGAATTTCAGAAACCACTGGGAAACTTCATGGTTATTATCTGTCACTGTGGATAGTACGGAAAAAGTAAAATCAAGTTGCTTCCACTCAAGGAATTTAGTACTTATTGGAATTATGAGAATTTCATCATCAGAAGATTCAACAACAGGTAGTATATAGTTATGTATTTTCAAGAATGAGTATTAGAGATAGTTGGAGCCACTATAAAATGGTTGAAGAAGTCTTCATGGAAAAGGAAAGACTAAAATTTTCCCTAAAAGAAGGGAGAAGAATTTTTGTAGGCAGGAAGAAATGATGGTTTGGACATTATCCTATGGAAACTTAAGGAAATCATTTGTACTGTTAACTATGGCTATTCAGGACAACCAGCCTCATATGATGAGTGTGTATTTTCAGGTCTTATACTTTTTCTTTATTGATTGATTGTTTTTAATTTCATGAAGAATTTGAGCCAGCTGAGTTAGGAACTAAACTTAACTTTACATATATTGTAAATTAAACATTCAGAGATGGCTTCTCAAGAATCTTGCTTACAAGACAATGGTACATGAATAAATGTGCCATTTATTGATATTTATAATGAGAAATGCAATCTCCATTAAATCTGAACACATGTATTCTGGCTGGTGTGTTCTCCGGTGTCTGAACACTGAAAGGAAAGCAGATTATAACCAGAAAGTTGCCAGCTGATCAAAGAATCAGGCTGGGAGACAATAATATCATTTAATCTTTGTTGTCTTTGAATTATAATATTCTCGCATGCCTAACTCTACAATAGAGAGCCCTACCCCTTGGAAGGAGTTGGTTTTAGCCTTTGCTCTAAGGTCCCCCAAATTACCTGCCCCTATTATGGATGCTTACTCCTCTGTTTTTTGCTGATCAGCCTTCTCCCCATACCATTGTTATGGTATTAATATAAGTTAAAGCTCTGCTTGTACTGGAAGTTTTTCTGTTTCATCTTAAGTTAATTTCATAGTTGAACCCTCCGAGGGGTGGTAACCTCATTTCTCTTACCTCTACAGGTGCATTTGATAGAATTTTCTGCAAGAGGGTGACATGATCAGAGTTTTAGAGAACGCAGCAGTCCTGAGCAGATATAACAAATCATACAGAATAACATTAAACTTTATGTAATTAGTTTGGCCAAAAAATGAGTTTTAATCAAATATATTTCTTGTCTGTTTTTCAAATTTCTTGGTACTTTCTCAAAAAACGAGCCCGAACATACCAGATTTTATATGTCAAGTCTATATCTATAAACCTCTCTTTCTGCATCCATAGATACTCTGAAATTTGCAGGTGTGTTTTGGTCTCTAGCTAATTAAAAAATAAGCATAAAACATATAGAATTCTAGCTTGACTTCTTGACTTTTCTATTTAGACTTTCTCTGAAAATGCTCAAAAAGATTTGTTTTTCATACTGTAGCAAAGAAGGGTATCATCCATCTCTATCTTTCCCTGGTCCTGCAACTTTAGTCCCCACTGTTTTAAACATCTGTGTGAGAATAATGAAATATGCCTAGAAGAAATGTCAAAAAATTAATGATGAATGGTTCATTTTATGAATATTTATGATATAGATTGAATACAAAGAAGTGAGGAAAGGTCATGCTGGGAATGATTGCGTCTCTCATATAAAAAATATGTATATCAGGTAAGCAGAGTGACCTCCCAGATTTTCGTGAAAATCCTTTCTGTCACTTGACCTTGTGGAATACCTTCAAGCAGAAGAAAAATCAAATTGAAGATTTTTCGTCCTTTTGAGGGATAGGTAGTGGGAGGGATAAGACGGGTTGAGGAGGGAAGAGATGAGGACCTTTGAATAACACTGAAATTTCCAGTGAAAGAGCCTCTTTAGAAGAATTCGGTGCTTAGCAGAGTTTTATTCCCTCACAGTGCCCTGCAATTAGGCTATGTTTTTGTCAAGTGTTTTCTATAGAAATGGAGGCATTTATGCTTGTTTGCATGTTAACTAAATGGGATCCTTCAACAAATGGCCTCCAAAAGGTAGGGGAGTATTTGTTGAGACATGATACATAGACCTCAGTTTTGGTGTTCAAATCAGACAAAATAAGGCAGAGCACTAAACAGACCATCTCTGTGACTACAGAGGCTCCAGAGAGCTGTGTGTGATGCCCATCATATCGTTTCCTCTGGGGCTGGGTGAATCTGCTCAAGAGATTGGCCTTAGGCCCCTTATGTTTCTTACTCGATTGCATCATGGAACCCAGACTTACTTCATGGGTCCTCTCCCAGAACATGTCATAATGGTCACAGAGCTCATGTTGGAAAGGTTTATCAACAGAAGAAACAATTTTGGATCATAGAGGAGTACCATCAGCTAGAACTGAGTAGAGTCACTGCACATGGCTTGCCTATGTTAAGTTGATGCCTTTTGAAATGTGCATTTCATATATCATTTAATCAAATACTTTACCCTTTAAGCACATTCATTTTTCTCTTTCTCTAGAATATAACATCCCTGACTACTAGTGTGTCAAAAATGTCTTTTTCTTGTGCGGGGATCACTCACCTTTGCTGCGTTTGCTCATTCATATAAATGACAAGACAAAAGCTTAAAAATGCTTTGAGTTCCTTTGGTTTCTAGCCTGTACTGTTCTTTCTCCTAGAATTTCTCCCTGACTTTTTCCCTCGGTGTAACAGTTAGTAAAAATCTGGTGAACTCCACCTTTGAAACATTGAAATGCTAATCCTTGAAAATACTTCTATTGGGGCGCCTGGGTGGCTGAGTTGGCTGAGCATCCAACTTCAGCTCAGGTCATGATATCACAGCTCATGGGTTCGACCCCCACGTCGGGCTCTGTGCTGACAACTAGCTCAGAGCCTGGAGCCTGTCTTCTGATTTTGTATCTTCCTCTCTCTCTGACTCTCCCCTGTTCACATTGTCTCTCTCTCTCTCTCTCTCTCTCTCTCTCAAAAATAAATAAAACATTAAATTTTTTTAAAAAAGAAAACACTTCCATTAATTTTTCTGGGGAGGAAAGTGTCCAAGGTTGTTGTCCTAGATCATGTTCCTTGCATTTCAACTAGTTGTGTAGCTGCTGTTCTGGTGGTTTTGTGGTATGTAATGGAGCCCTAAAGACCTTGTAGAACTAAAAAGAAAATGTGTTCCAAGTGCAAGAATGCGGTAGAAGGAGCAACAGAATACTATTTCAAAGAAATGATTTAAGTTTTATGAGACTGTAAATGATCTTCTTTAGTTCCCACTATTGCTTGATCATGAAAAATCTTTAGATGATGGATAAATTTTTAATGATATGTTATTCCTTTGACAGTGAACTTTAAGAGTTTATTGAAGAATTATGCATTTAGAAGTTAGAGGAAGAATGGGGCACCTGGGTGGCTCAGTCGATTAAGCGCCGACTTTCACTTAGGTCATGATCTCACGGTTCATGAGATCAAGCCCCACACCGGGCTCTGGGCCAACAGCTCGAAGCCTGGAGCCTGATTTGGATTCTGCGTCTCCCTCTCTCTCTCTGCCCTCCTTTGCTCATGCTCTCTCTGTCTCTCAAGAAATAAATTAATTTAAAAAAAATTAAAAATAAGTTAGAGGAAGAAAATAAATTCTCTTTTTTCTAACTTAAATTTTATTTGATTCATACTGCACTATCTCCCACGTATCATAACATAGGATTTAAGGCTGGCCTAACTTTGCTCAGTATTAGAGTACTCACAGAACATTAGGGTATACAGATCTAGTGTTCCTTTGAATCTGTTCATAAAGGAGAGAACAATATGATATAATTGAAAGTAAAATGGAATTGACTAATTATATATAATATTCCTATTTTTGGTTACAGATCATTTTTCATTATCACATGTATGGAAATGGTATTGGGGCACTCACCTTGATCCAGGAATCAGTCACAAACCAAACAAAGGTCCTACTTAACCTCACCGGAGAACAAGGCAATTTCTGGCAGCGGAAAGAAATATCACTGTCTGGCGATGAGGACTTCCAACTCAAATTTGAAGGTAGAGTTGGGGAAGGACACCGTGGTGATATTGCCCTGGATGACATTGTGCTTACGAAGAATTGTCTGTTCTCCCATTCGTCGATGGAAGAAGAACCAGAAGCACCTCTTCCAATAGGTACGTTTTAAGTGGTGACTGTTTGGTATTTTTATAGATGGAAGGTGGGAGGGAAGGAAAGAAATGGAAAAGAAATGATATAAACACCTAGTAATTCTTTGCTTTCATAAAGAAGAAAATCTTTCTGAATCTAAAAAAAAAAAAAAAAATCTTTCAAGCTTAGACTCCTCACACTGTTTTCCAGACTTTCTCCAAGCCTCAGTATGTTTACCAGTCTGAGTTGTCTATTGAGTCAGCTGCTTCTTAGATCAGTAAAATAAGAGGAATCTCCTTTGTTTGTAGTCTGATTCAAATTCAATCCTTAACAAATACCAGTTGACTCAATACAATGTAAGTACATCTAGAATAGAGTTATTCAGTTTTAATTGGCCATTGCTTTTTATTTCATCTGTTTTAGACCACTGGACACTGCGATTTGAGTGGTTGAGTTTACATATTTAAATAGTTAAGGGAATTGGTTATGCCCTCAAACTCTTTTAAACTAAAATATCTTTTGGTAATTTGCCTAAAGGATTATATTAAAATGTTGAGTTGGTACATGTTCAATATGCACATATAGTGACAGTGTTGTAAGCAGTGGAAATAACAAGTTCCAATAATCCGTATGATAAATTAAAGGGATGGAATGAAAACAAACGTATATATTATTAAAATGACAAGACAGCAAATTTTGTCATCTGATATGACATATTAATATTTAAACCATGAGTTTACTGTAGAAACCCAAAGTGCCATTCCTTTGGTATATAAATTATATCTCTTATAATTGGTGATAACAACAGTACATTAAAAAGAATGAATCTGGCTTTTCGCATGGCAGATGGAATAAGGAACATCGTTTTCTGCCTTGACCTCTCCATTCATGCCAAAGGGAGTATTTTAATTTGGTTAAGAGGACATTTCCAGATAAACATTTCCCAGTTGACAGCTAGTTGAGCAGTCTTTGCCCGACCTGTTTCTAGCACTATGTGGGATGGTATAGAGGAAAACAAACTTATTTCAAGGCTGTTTAGGGATAAGTATCCTAGTGTAAATGTAATGTAGGAGCATTTCAGATACCTCAGACTTAATCACTTTCTTGAGAGAAGCTTTGCTTTCCATTCTGTGTTGACTTTTTGATGGCAGCCATACCAGCTTGGGTATAGATCAAAAAAAGCAATCACATACCCTCTCAGTAGTGAGGGAGCAAGTTTTATGTTTAATGGCTTCCAACTTTAATGAACAACTACAAAACGGGATGCATGAGGAACAAATCAATCTTGTTGGGAAGATCAGGTTCTTAAATTTGTGAAATCTCAAATAAAATGTATTTAAAAAACTTCTAAAAGGAAAATTTAAAAATGTCTACAAACTGGTAAAAATATATATAAATTATCAAATGAAAGGCAAATATTAATAATGGTAGAGTTCTTTGTATATCCTTACAGCATTTAAGGTACTGCATTGAATTTGTTGAAGAATGGAAAATAAAAAGAATCTCTGCTTTTAGGAATAACTCAGCATGGTAAGGGTGAATAAGAGTAACACCTCAAATAACTCTAATATGAGGTATGATATAATTAAATGCCAGGAGAAATACATAAAACTTTATGAGGCTGCAAAGCAAATAAAGAAAACACCAAGTTGAGGACATCTGATGTAAGACTTATTTATAGGGCATGCAGGAGTTAGGAACCATACCTGGGGCTTATCAGAAGGAAAGACTCCTTCAGTTTGCAGGACAGGGTGCCAAGTGTGGGCACGGTAGACCAAATAATGAATGTGGGGAAGAATGAGGGCATGAAACAGGCAAGAGATAGTGTCACACAGGCCTCCAGGGTGGCCTGTGGGTGGGTGATTTGGCTGCAGCAGGAACCTAGTGTCACTGAGTATCTGAGATAAGACTCCAAAGGAAACGGGGAAGTAAACTGGGACCATGTTGACTATTAGTTTGTTTTAATTTCTTCCCCAAATGAACATACACTTAAAATGTATTGACTGCCTAAGAAACAAATAAAAAAGAAGGAAGGAAGAAAAGAAGGGAAGAGAGAGCAAAGAAAACAGTACGAGGTAAAAAGGAGACATAGTACTCATTTATACAGTGGATGATCACTGGTAGAAATGGCTACCATAGAAAGACTCCAAAAGGAGAAAAAATAAACCCAAAACAAAGGCCTTTACATTATTACGAGCACTCTGAAAAATGAAGTGAGCTACTTCATTTCATGGCTACCTTACCTACAATGTTTATACTCAAACACAGCAGATGAAAAATACATGTGTATGGAGTTAATATTCCTACAACCTATTTGAGATATTTGTAACTGCACCTCTAGAAACTAAAAGTATATGTCTATCTCTTGGTAAAAGGGAAAAGTGAAACTTTGCTTAGACTTGAACTGTGGAATGATTCTGACAAACTATGACATCATCATGAGTGTAGAGGACTCTTGGAGTTACTGATGATATTAAAGAAATGCTCTCTCTCTCTGTATAGATTTTGGGGGGTGGAGGAGGGTGATATTCTGAACAGATCACTGATACCATGAATGTCTAATGGAAGTATATAGAAAGTCACAAATGTAAGCCACATATGTAGTTTTACATTTTCTAGAAGTTATATTTTTAAAAGTGAAAATAATTTTAATATATTTTTCATTACTTCAATATATCAAAAATATTTTAATATAAAACAAAACAAATATATTAATGAGATGTTTTACATTCTTGTTTTCATATTAAGTCTTTAAATCCCGTGTACATTTTACAATCACAGCACACCTCAGTTGGGATTAGCTACGTTTCAGTTGCTCACTTAGGCTAATGACCACCCTAGTGGACAGTACAGGAGGTGAAATGGATATCCTAGGGTACTTTTGGATCTGTCTCTGACAATGGGATTCCATTAGTTTGTGAATTCCCAAGAATTGCAGTTGTATAGAAGCACAAATATGTACCTCAGGACCACAGGTGTCATGATCGAGCAGACTAGATTCTAATCTCAGCCTCCCTTCTTACTGGCTATGCATTTTACAACTTTCCTGAGACCCCGTTTCCTAATCTGTAAAGCAGAGAGAATATTATATCTTAAGCCCTTGAGAATGAAGAGGACACAGCCTGTGGCCATTTGCTTAGTCTTATGTCTGATATAGCGTAGATGTTTATTCAATAAAGTCAACTCATTTGATATGATTCTTTATTTTGGGTATCTTTGTCAGTATTCCTTAGGTGGTATAGATATTTGAAAGGAAGCCTCCATTGTTTGCACTTTATTAAGAACACGTTTCTACCACTGCTTTTGACAAAATTGTTTTTCTTGCAGAGAACACAAGCATATAATTTTTTTTTTTACACTGCATTATCATCATTCAATGCAATGCAGCATCTTATCATTTATGGACAACTTCTCCAATGAGATATTTTTGATGTGTCATGAAGTGTGTGTGTATGTGTGTATCTTAATGGTTATTAATTGTTCTTTACTGCGAAAACACTTCACTTGGAACTTGCACAGATTGAAGAAGAGTAAACAGTATTACGTCCCACAGACAGTGATTCCATCGATTAGACTTTTGGAAATGACTCTTGTTCACATTCTTTTAATCTATATTCATGTGAGTGGGCTAACAACTTCATCAAGGATAGCTAAAATAGGGAAGACAAGCAAAGGCAAAACATAAATATTTAGGAAGACACAATTGAACTGAATCTGCTATCAGTGATTCTCATTAGTCAAGTGAGAACCAGGGCTTTATTAGCAAAAGTAATATTGAATTATTATTAAGTCCTTAGAAGTTAAATTTAAGAGCTTATTTTAATGGCTGTTTTGTTAATTTCTAAGTGATGATGGATAAAAATAATTGTTTAATGAATTTTGGTAAGAAAAAGGCAACTAAGATTCCTCCTCCAAATGTCCACATGCAAATTAAGTCAATATTATGTTTTCTATTGTTGGCAGATACTTAATAAAAATTCCAAGTGCATTGAAGGCAGAGACTAGGGGTGTGTGTGTGTGTGTGTGTGTGTGTGTGTGTGTGTGTGTATGTGTTAAATCCCTATAGTTATTTCCAAATATGAGTTACACAACAAATATATTTTGGGATATCATACACTAATCAACTTTTGCTTTAAAAAATGCATGTAAGGCAATGAAGACTAAATGGATTAGCTCCTCTTTGAGGTCACTCATTTCCCTGAAATACTTGGCAGTAGTTTAAAAGGCTGCTACCTACTGATGAGAATGCTGGCCCAGCAGCTCAGGCAGAGTCCTGAGTTAGGAAAATCTGACCGATTGTGCTTGGCTCTTAAATTTAGTGAACCCTATACATAATACTTAGTGCCAGTTGTGTGTGTCTGAGATTTAAAGATATGAACTTGGATCTTTGCAAGGCCAACTATATGTTTGATGTCACATGGTCTATTTAAACTTTCTAATTCTTACCTTTCTCGCCTAAAACTGGGACCACTGGAATCTACTTCTGAGTGATTTGAAAAATAGTTAAGATAATAGTATATAGTTTGTTTTAAACAATACTTGGCAAATAGTTGGTGTTCAGCAAATGTCATTTTCCTTTTTTTTTTTTCCTGTTAATACTCTTCCCTGCTGGAGAAATTATGAAATTTAACTGTGTATACATTGAAATTTATTAAGAGCATATTGCCTACTTTCTATTTTTTCTCCATCATGTTCTATGTTTTGCTCAAAGCAAGGGTTCACACCTCCTCTTCCCTTCCCATTTCCTTCAAGGAAATTGCTCTCACAAAAGCCCCAAATCTCTCTAATTACTGAATTTTCTGATTTTATTATTCACAGTAAACAATCGAGACGAAAGAAATTTTACTGAGAATCACAGAAATGAATAGCTTGCTTGGGTATGATGTGGATAGCAAAGAGGAAAGTTCATTTTTGAAAATACAGGCATACTCTTCAGAATGTTTTTCAAGTTAATGTTACATTAACACCTGTTGGTTTTTACTACTCAAATTCATAGAATACTTATATCTCTTCTTACTCATTCTTTGTTATTGGGAGGGACACTAACATTTATATTGGAAAATATATTTACATTACCCAAAACTCATTAGAATACTCTTTAAGTAATATATTGTACAGGAGGAGTCTCAAGTTCCATTCCAAATGCAATTGGTAGACGAAGATGTTTTCAAAATTTCATGCAGTGGCAATACAGAAGAGGTTCACCTTGGGCATTTTTATAGTTAAGAGAAGGATATCAGAGCAGCAAATGCACCATGAGCTGTTATTTCATTGTGTGCATTTGTCCTGACCATGTTTCTTCAGAGACTTTCACATGTAGTCATGCATTGTCTAATTTGAACAGTGAATGCCCCTGGGGATCGAGAAAATCTTGGAGAAATTTGTGGAGAGGAAAACAAAACAAGCAAAAAAGATTATGACATAAGAAAAGAGAAATTGGAGCACCTCGGTGGCTCAGTCAGTTAAGCGTTCAACTTCGGCTCAGGTCATTATCTCACGGTTCATGGGTTTGAGACCCATGTCGGGCTCTGTGCTGGCAGCTAGCTCAGAGCCTGGAACCTGCTTTGGATTCTGTGTTTCCCTCTCTCTCTTACTCTCCCCTGCTCATACTCTCTCTCAGAAATAAATAAAACATTAAAAAAAAAGAAAAGAGAAGTTAAAATATGGCACTCTAAGGAGAGCTGGCTTTGAAATGGTAGACCAAAAAATTAAATAAATAAAATAGAGAGGTCTTAGAATTTCTCATCGACTGATTCACTTGTAAGTTTGTTCATATAACATGTAATGTTAGTCTTAGAAAGACAAAATGAAGACTCAAAAGACCAGCTAATCAAACTGATAGACATTGCTGGCTCAACTGAATTTATGGCTCTCAAAACACAGGAAAAAATATAATGCCTTGAAAGGTGTTTCACCGTGTTTCATTTGCATTTTTAGAACTTAGTTGTAGATAGATGGATAGATGTGTAATGCATTATCATTTTCCATTTAAATAATGGTGAATTGGCTATAGATACAGCATTTCAAAACACGTCATCTGCTTTGTAGGAATATATTACTAGCAGCGTGTATGAAGGGCTATGCTTAGCTTGTTTCCAGTGGGACACAGTGATGGATACGGTTAGCCGGCACTTGCACTTGGGAGTTCAGATTTGAGCAGTCGGTGTTGACTGGGCCTTTTCAAGTTTAAGAGTTCTGCTCTATTTTGTGCCACATAGGTGTATTGAAAAAATATCTGTCTTCTCTTTGTGGATATAATAACTAATAGTGTAACTCCACGGCCTCTCCTTTCTTTCTTAATACAATTAATTTTTCTGGAACCCTTCTGCTTTTTTCTATATTCCAGAAAAAACTAAACTTTTCTCATTATGGGAGCTAGGTGTCTGAGTGGCCTTCTACTCTTTCATGTCCTGCATTTTGCTACTGCTGGTAATAGAGTCTATTTTATAAATTTTCCTTCTTCTAACCTCACAGGTTATACAGCAGATATTGTATAAAATTCAATACAATATGTGTAAAGATCTTCTCTGGAAATGTTAGCCAATATAGTTAGAATACTTAACATCAATTTTGGATATGGCATAACATAGTAGGCAGGTTTATAAATATTTATTCAGCAGCCTCTTCTACATTACTTATCCGATGTATCAATTTTAAATTTATGAAGTCAGTACTTCTTACAAAGTTACAGAATGTTAGTAGAAATTAGTAATAATGTTATATATTACTAATTATATTACATATTTTCTAATATTGACATTGTGTTAATTTAAAATTTCTCTGTAGGGGTGCCTGGCCGGCTCAGTCTGTTAAGAGTCCAACTCTTGATTTCAGCTCAGGTCATGATATCAAGGTCAAGAGAGTGAGCCCTGCTTCAGGCTTTGTGTTGAGTGCAAAGCCTGCTTGGGATTCTCTCTTTCCCTCTCTGCCTCTCCCTCATTCACATTAATGTACATGCACATTCTCTCTGAAAATAAACATTAAAAAAATAAAAAGATAAAATTTTCTTTATTTGTTAAGGTAACCAATGAATTAAAACAATTTTTTAATGTTTATTTATGTTTGAGAGAGACAGAGAACATGAGCGGGGGGAGGAGCAGAGAGAGGGGCAGACCCAGAATCCGAAGCAGGCTCCAGGCTCTGAGCTGTTAGCACTAAGCCCAACCCAGGGCTCAAACTCATGATCCATGAGATCATGACCTAAGCCGGAGTCAGACACAACTGACTGAGCCACCCAGGTGCCCTGAGGTAACCAATGGATGTTTTATTGAAAATCTGTTCTTTCGTAAAGCTTTACTACAGTATATTATTGCACAAATTAACTCTATAAAAGTGCTGCTGTGTAACCAAGGTGTTATTTTTTTATTGAATCACCCAAGATTCGAGCTTTGCTGATCTGCTATTACACAGCAGTATACATTTTTTTTGTTTCTTATAGTAATAAAACTCTCAATATTTAGTTAGACACAGCATTTCTCTGCTGCAGTAAATGGAAAAACATGTTATTGCCATGGATTGAAAGATTTAATAATATAGTTTCATGGTAAAGGCATTGAATATTTTTATGCTGATAAAACTGTAGTGCTTTTGTAAGTGTTATCTTTTTAAAATTTTATTTTTAATTTTCCATTGGTGTATAGATAAGCAATCAATGTTTTATAATATTAACCTTGTATATGGGAAGGGTAAGTACATTTATTTAGGTGATTTTTAATTTTTCTCAGTAATGGTTTGTAGCTTCTATACATTTTAAATATTTTTTAAATGGCACAGCAAGAATTTCATTATTTATTTTGTTGACATACACTGTTATATCAGTTGCAAGTTTACAACATACTGATTCAACAATTCTGTGCATTACTCAGTGATGACCACATCTAAATGTAGTCACTGTCTGTTACCGTATGATGTTACTACACTATCATTGATAATATTTCCTGTACCATACTTTTGAATTCTTTATTTATTTTATAAGTAGAAGTTTGTATCTCTTACTTCTCTTTGGATATTTTGCCTCTCACCCCAGTCACCTTTGGCAACCCCCAGTTCTCTGTATTAAAGTGTGTTTGTTTTTGTTTGTTCATTTGTTTTGTTTTGTTTGTTGTTTTAGATTCTACATGTAACTTAAATCATATGGTATATGTCTTTCTCTGGCTTACTTCACTTAGCATAACACCCTCAAGGTCTATCCATGTTGTTGCAAATGACATAATTTCATTCTTTTTTTATGGATGAGTAATATTTCATTGTGTGTGTGTTTGCATGTTCGTGTGTGCATGTGTATCTCACATCTTCTTTATCCATTCAGCTTTTGATGGACACTTGAGTTGTTTCATATCTTGGCTATTGTAAATAATGGTGCAGTAAACATAAGTGTGCATATATCTTTCCAAATTAGTGCTTTTGTTTTCTTTTGGTAAATATACGGCAGTGGTATTTTTGGGTCATTTTTTGGTATTTCTATTTTTACTCTTTTGATGGAATTCCTTCATGTTTTCCATAGTGGCTCCCCCAAATTACATTACCACCAACACATGAGAGTTCAGTTTTCTTCACATCCTTGCCAACCCTTGTTATTTCTTGTCTTTTTGACACTAGCCCTTCTGACTGATGTGAGGTGATACCTCATTTTGGTTTTGATTTGCACTTTACTGATGAATAATGCTGTTAAACATCTTTTCATATGTCTCTTGACCATCTGTAGGTCTTTGGAAAAATCCCTATTCAGGTTCCCTGCCCTTTTATAAGTCAGATTTTTCTTTCTTTCTTTCTTTCTTTCTTTCTTTCTTTCTTCCTTCCTTCCTTCCTTTCCTTTCCTTTCCTTTCCTTTCCTTTCCTTTCCTTTCCTTTCCTTTCCTTTCCTTTCCTTTCCTTTCCTTTCCTTTCCTTTCCTTTCCAGTTGTATAAGTTCTTTATATGTTTTGGCTATTAATCTGTATTTGATATACGATTTGTAAGTAGTTTCTCACATTCCATAAGTTCCTGTTTTGTTTGTTCATGGTATCATTTGCTGTTCAAAAGCTTTTTATTTTGGTGTAGTTCCGATAGTTATTTTTTCCTTTGTTTCCCTTTCCAAAGGAAACTATAAATACGTTACTAAGGCTATTGTCCAAGAGATTACTGCCTGTGTTTTGTTTTAGGAGTTTGATGGTTTCAGGGCATACATTTAGGTCTTTAACCTGTTTTGTGGTGTTTTGTTTTGTTTTGTTTTGTTTTTTGTATGATATAAGAAAGAGATCCAGTTTTATTCTTTTACATGTATTTGTCCAATTTTTCCAACATCATTTATTGAAGAGACTGTTTCCCCCTCGTTGTATATTCCTACCTCTTTTGTCATAGATTAATGGATGATATATATGTGGCTTTATTTCTGGGCTCTCTCTTCTGTTACATTGATCTTTGGGTCTGTTTTTCTGTCAGTTCTATAATGTTTTGATTAATATAACTTTGTAGTATTTCTTGAAATCTGGGATGGTGACAAATTCAGCATTGTTCTTTTTTTATCCAAGATTGCTTTAGCTATTTGGCATCTTTTGTGGCTCCATATAAATTAAGAAAAAAAATTAAGTGTTACTTAGTTTTTCGAGACAAAGAGAGATGGAACATGCATGGGGAAGGGGAAGAGAGAGAGGGAGACTCAGAATCCTTAGCAGGCTCCAGGCTCTGAAGTGTCCGCGCAGAGCCCAATGCAGGGCTTGAACTCACAAACTGTACGATCATCATGACCTGAGCCGAAGTCAGAAGCTTAACTGACTGAGCCACTCAGGTACCCGTCCATATAAATGTTGGCATTATTTTTTCTAGTTCTATGAAAAATTTTTTTCTAGTTCTGTGAAAAATGCTGTTGGTATTTTGATAAAGATTGCATTGAATCTGTAGATTACTTTGAGTAATATGGACATTTTAACAATATTAATCCTCTAGTCTATAAGCATGGTATGTCTTTCCATTTGTTTCTGTCATCTTCAATTTCTTTTGTCAGCATCTTACTGTTTTTAGAGTATAGGTCTTTCATTTCCTTGGTTAAATTTATTCCTAGGTATTTTCTTCCTTTTGATTCAATTGTAAATGAGATTGTTTTCTTAATTTATTTTTCTCCTGCTTTATTTCTAGTTTTAGAAATGACAGATTTTTTTATACTAACTTTGTGTCTTGCTTTGTATTTAACTTTACTAAATTCATTCAGAGTTTTTTTTTTTTTTGGTGAAATTATTAGAGTCATATACACACACGTGTACACACACACACATACACACACACACACACACACAGTTTTGGCATCTACAGATAGTAACAATTTTACTTTACCTTACCAATTTGGATCTTTTCTTTTTCTTGTCTGATAGCTATGGCTAGGACTTCCAGTAGTATGTTGAATAAAAGTGAGAGTAGATATCCTTGTCTTCTTCCTAATCTTAGAGCAAAAGTTCTGTTTTTCATCATTGAATATGATGTTAGCTGTGGGATTTTCATATGGATTTTATTAAGTTCAGGTATGGTTTCTCTAAACCCAAATTGTTTACAGTTTTTATCATGAATAGGTATTGTATTTTTAAGTGTTTTTTCTGCATTTATTAAGATAATCATATGTGTTTATCCTTCATTTTGTTATGTAATGTATCACATTGATTGATTTGAGAATATTGAACCACTCTTGCCTCCTTGGAATAAAACCTGCTTGATCATGGTAAATCATTCTTTCAGTGTATTATTGAATTCACTTTGGCTGCATTTGTTAGATGCAACATAATTATCATATTTTTTTGCACATTGGCTTGTCTCTAGTTAGAAGATCTCTAGTTTTCCAGATGTCACCAACAAAGGTGTGCTATGATTTTTTTGTTGGTAGTTGGCCTCTTAGGAAGCCATTTCTGGAGTCATTCATGAGGGACCACACAACAGATCACTCCTTTAACAATTTCAATGATTTTTAATATTTATAAATCTCTATATAAAATAATATTCTATTTAAATATAAGGTAATTTATCTTATCTGCATTACTTTCTTATTTATTTTATTTATTTTATTTTTTTGATTTACATTAAGGTTAGTTATCATATAGTGCAACAGTGATTTTAGAAGTAGATTCCTTAATGTGCCTTACTCACTTAGCCCATCCCCCCTCCCACAACCCCTCCAGTAACCCTCTGTTTGTTATCCATATTTAAGAGTCTCTTATGTTTTGTCCTCCTCCCTGTTTCTGTATTCTTTTTTCTTCCCTTCCCTTATGTTCCTTTGTTTTGTATCCTGAAGTCCTCATATGAATGAAGCTATATGATATTTGTCTTTCTCTGACTAATTTCATTTAGCATAATACCCTCTAGTTCCATGCATGTAGTTGCAAATGACAAGATTTCCTTCTTTTTGATTGCTGAGTAATCCTCCATTGCATGCATATATATATATATATATATATATATATATATATATGTGTGGCACGTGTGTATATATATACACCATATATTCTTTATGCATTCACCTATCAGTGGACATTTGGGCTCTTTCCATACTTTGGCTGTTGTTGATAGTGCTGCTATAAACATTGAGGTGCATGTGCCCTTTCAGATCAACATTTTTGTATCTTTTGGATAAATTCCTAGTAGTGTAATTGCCGGGTCATAAGGTAGTTCTGTTTTTAATTTTATGAGGAACGTCCATACTGCTCTCCAGAGTGGCTGTACCAGTTTGCATTCCCACCCACAGTGCAAAAGAGTTCCTCTTACTCTGCATCCTCTCCAACATCTGTTGTTTCTTGAGTTGTTAATGTTACCCATTCTGACAGGTGTGAGGTGGTATCTCATTGTGGTTTTGATTTGTGTTTCCCTGATGAAGAGTGATGTTCAAAACACATTTTTTTCATGTGTCGGTTGGCCATCTGGATGTCTTCTTTGGAGAAGTGTCTATATAAAATCAATGCACAGAAATCAGTTGCATTCCTATGCACCAATAATGAAACAACGGAAAGAGAAATCAAGGAATCAATCCCATTTACAATTGCACCAAAAACAATAAAATACCTAGGAATAAAGCTAACCAAAGAGGTAAAAAATCTATTCACTGAGAACTATAGAAACTTTATGAAAGAAATTGAAGGAGATACACACACACACACACACACACACACACACACACACACACAAAGAAAAAATAAAAATAACCCATGCTCCTGGATAGGAAGAACAAATACTATTCAAATGTCAAAACTATCCAAGGCAATCTACATATTCAATGCAATACCTATGAAGATAACACCAGAATTCTTCACAAAGCTATAACAAACAATCCTAAAATTTGTGTGGAACCAGAAAAGACCCCAGATAGCCAAAGCAATCATGAAGAAAAAAACCAGAGCAGTGGGCATCATAATCCCAGACTTGAAGCTGTGTTACAAAGCCATAATCAAGATAGTATTGTACTGGCACAAAAACAGACACTCAGATCAATGGAACAAAATAGAGAACCCAGAAATAGACCCATAAACATATGGCCAACTAATCTTTGACAAAGCAGGAAAGAATATCCAATGGAATAAAGACAGTTTCTTCAGCAAATGGTGCTGGGAAAACTGGACAGCGACATGCAGAAAAATTAATCTGGGCCACTGTCTTACACCATACACAAAAATAAACTCAAAATGGGTGAAAGACCTAAATGTAAGACAGGAAGCCATCAAAATGCACAAGGAGAAAGCAGGCAAAACCTCTTTGACCTTGGCCACAGCAGCTTCTTACTCAACGCGTCCCTGGAGGCAAGGGAAACCAAAGCAAAAATGAACTGTTGGGACCTCATCAAAGTAAAAATCTTCTGCAGAGAGAGGACATGATTAGTTAAACAAAAAGGCAACTGACATTATGGGAGCAGATACTTACAAATGACATATCAGATAAAGGGATGGTATTCAAAATCTATAAAGAACTTACCCTATTCAACACCCCAAACACAAATAATCCAGTGAAGAAATGGGCAAACAATATCTTATCAGCATTTAAATCCTGATCGATCAAACAGTTGGTACAAAGGTTTGATTTTGTTGTTTTGATCACCTGTAGTATGAATTTTCTAAATGTGCCATTCTGATTCTGAGAATAAGGAGTAATTTGCTTACAAATAGAATTATAGCATATGATGGCAAGTGTTGGAAAAGGAAACCTATATTAAAAAAATAGAGCATAGGAGAAGAAGAGAAAAACATTTTTATATGAGAAAATAAGAAAGGATTGGGAACTAGAAATCACTGGTTTTTGGATAAATCGTTAGGAACCTTTTTCTTGATGAAAATCAAGAATGGAATTAACTAAAGATGATGATCTGTGAACCTTGAACTTTACATTGTATTTGTTGAATTACTACTGAAATAATTTAAATTGTAGTACCAAATAAACTAATTTATAATGATATTTCATTTATTGTTAAATGATTGGTAATAGTGATATCATTACATAATTCTCAAAAATATGCTTTTGTAACTTAAATATGTTCCTTTGCATTAATAGTTTGGTTTTTAGGAACTCAAAAAAAGACAGAACACTCCATTTGTGATCTCTTAAGTAATATATGTGTTTGTGTTCTTTGTAAACTTGATCCTGACTGGAATATTTATATTATAATTGAAGTTAGAAATCATAACACTATCAGCATATTATCTTGGTTATCAAAGTGAAATCAAAGTATTCTTATTGTTTGAGGCCCCAAAATATATTCCAATTAAATAAAAACTAAGAATGGTCATATGATAAACTGTTTGAATGGTTGAGTGTAAGTGAAACAAAAGATTATGTCTCACTTGGAAGAAAAATATAATTATGTGAAATCGAATATATTTCACGACCCAGTGAACTTAATATGTCAAGAAAGTTCATCCTCACTTGAAATGCCAGTTGGCTGTACTCTACTTATGTAGTAATGGAGAGATGCAGTTTAAAATACTTTAACTTTTAACTATATTCCAACAAATTGTCCTTTATTCAATTTAGGATTTTTTCCACATGAGCCATTTCTTTTATTTTGTGGAAAGAATACTGAGAATTAGGATATCTGAGAGCTCTTATTTTAACTATACTTGGAATTTCCAATGAACGTCATCTACTTTAACAGACATATGGATAGATAACCAAAGTAAAAATATTTAATCAGTATTATTTAAAATACCACATTGCTAATATAAAATTTTATGCCAGAAGATGCCTGTTCCATCTTTGAAATCTTTTCTTTTCAAAAATGTTTTAAGAAATAAAGAAAGCTTAACAGTTTTAGATCCAGATTTCTTGTTCATTTGTTTCTATTTACATCTCTGATATTTCTTCTCAGATTATTTGCTTGATTCCTAAAATATATCTGTAAGAATTCCCTTTAATGGTGGTCTTTTGATATTAAATTCTAATTTGACTAAATGCTTTATTTTCAACATCATGTTTGGAAGATATTTTCATTGGGGATACAGGTTTAGTTTGGCTATTATTTTCTGTAAAATATTTTTAATGAACATTTTCCCACTGCATTTTGGCTTCTGTTGTTGAGATTAAGAAGTCAGCTCTTAATCTAATTGCTATTCTTTCCTAAGTAATGTTTCTTTCCCCTTTCGCTCTTAAGCTTTTCTCTTTTTCTCTGGTATTCCACTAAACTGTGTGAATTCAGGTAGTTCTTTTGTTTATCCTGCTTGAAATTCATTGTTGAGATTCGTTGAACTTTCTGAACCTGAGGATTGATGTGCTTTTTAAATTCTTAAACATTCTAAGCTATTATGTATTTGAATATTGCTTTCCCCCCATTCAGTCTTTTCTCTCTGGATCTCCGGTAAGACTTATTTTGGATCTTTTCATCTTCTTTTTCCTTTTGAAAAATGAAGTACAATTTGTACATAGTGAAATGTGCACATTTTAGTATATAATGCAATGAATTGAGAAAAAGCATACCAGTATAACCCAAACTACATCAAGATATGGAATCTTTCCGTAACCCAGAGCTTTCCTTGTTCTTATTAATATTGCCCCCTAAAAAGTACTTCTCCTATCCTCCAGGCAGAGACAACCAATACCTTGATGTTTATCCCTAAATGTTTGATTTGTGTGTCATGAGCTTCCCATCACTGGTATATCTGGCTCTTTTTTTCTCAGCATATTTTTTTTTTCAATGTTTGTGTATTCATTACGAGTGAGGGAGAAGGAGAGATAGATTGTTAACAGGCGAGGCACAGAGGGAGAAGGAGAGAGAGAATACCAAGCAGGCTTCTCGGTGATAGGACAAAGCCCAGTACAGGGCTTGATCCCACAAACACGTGAGATCATGTCCTGAGCTGAAGTCAAGAGCTGGACACCCAACCAGCTGAACCACCTAGGGACCTCTCAGCATAGATTTTTGAAATTTATATATCAAGTGTATTCCTAATTTGTTTATTTTTATCAATGAATAGTATTCTATTGTGAGAATATATTATTTTTTTAATGTTCATTTATTTTTGAGAGAGAAAATGAATGGGGGAGGGGAGCAGAGAGAAAAGGAGACACAGAATCTGAAGCAGGCTCCAGGCTCTGACATTTCAGCAAAGAGCCTGAAGTGGGGCTAAAACCCATGAACCAGGAGATCATGACCTGAGTTGAAGATGGATGCTTATCTGACCGAGCCACCCAGCTACCCCTGTGTATATATATTCTTTTGTGTTCATTCCATTGATAAACACATGGGTTGTTTCAGATTATTGACTACTGTGAATTAAGCTGCTATGAAAATTTGTGTATATATCTCTGTGGAAATGTGATTATTCCTTGTAAATACCTGGAACTGCAATTGCTTGGTCATAGGACAGATATATGTCTCACTTTATAAGAAACAAGAAAAAAAATTTTAATGATTATATTATTATATAATTCCAACAGCAATGTGTGAAATTGCCACTTGATACTCATCCTCACTGATATTTGGTTTGTTTGTTTTTTTTAATCTTAGCATTTCTAGTGGGTATGAAATGATCTTAATGTGTTTTCAGTTTACTTTCACGTGATGGTTTTTACCTTTGCTTATTGATCATCTGTATATATTCCTCTACAGAATATCTGTGTATTCTTTATCCACTTGTATCTTTAATATTGAAATATATATATATATATATATATAGCTATATATTTTTCTTTGTGTCCTATTTCTCTGCTGGTGTCCAATTTGTTAATGAGAAATGTCCAACTTATCAATTTTTTTCTACAATGGTTTGTGCTTTCTGTGCCTTATTAAGGGACCTTTCCTTACCCAAGGTCACAGAGATATTCTTCTACATTTTATCATAAATTTTAGAACTTTAGCTTTTTGTCTACTCTCACCATCTATTCTACGTCCTATATATTTTCATATAAATGTTAGAGTCTCTGTGATATTGGTTGTGATAGCATTATATCTGTCAGTTTGGGGAGGATTGATATATGAATAATACTAAGTCGTTCCATGGGCATGACATCTCTCTCCAGTTATTCAGATATTCTTTCATTTCTCTCAGTACTGCTTTGTAGTTTAATTGTGTAGGTCTTGTCCATGTTTAAAAAAGTTATCTCTAACTTTTTAAACCTATTGTTAGTGGTACTGTTTTATTTTACAGAGGTTCATTGTCAGTATGTTTGACTTTGTATGATGATTTTATATCTATGGCTTTGCAAAATTCACCTACTAATTCTTTAGTCACCTTTCATAAATTCTTCAGGACTTAAAACCACTGAGAATGATAAAAGACAGTGTTATTCTTCCTTTCCAAGCTTGGAAAACTTTATTTATTTTTCTTGCTGGCTAGAATGGATATTCAGGACAACGTCAAAGTAAGTGGAGGGCAGGTACATTTTGCCTTGGATCTCATTTTAGGGGGAAGCAGTCTGTCTTTTTCCATTAGGTATGATGTTAGCATTACATTTTTAAAGTAGTGTCTATCAGTTTGAAAAAGTTTCTTTCTGTTCCTGATCTTCTAAGAGAGTTAATCATGATTGGATATTAAATTTTGCCAAATGTTCTTTCTATTTATATAAGATACATATATTTATATGTATCTATTTATGAAGATAGTCATGTGCTATTTCTCCTTTAATAGCTCTATTGCAGTAACTGATTTTTGAGTTGAACAAGCCTTGCATTCTTAGATTTAACCTTACTTGATTAGAGTGTGCTGTCCTGTCAACATTTTAGGTTTTAGTTGGTAAATTTTTGTGGGGATTTTTGCATATATATAAATGAAAAGCATCGTTCTGTGAGTTTATTTTGTATATTGTCTACAATTCTCTCTTTTATAGTCTATACATCACATTCATTTATATATTTATATTTCTTCTCACATCATTTTATTGCATGTTTTTAGGCAATTTTAAAATTACTTTTTTTTTACTGCTTGGCACATAATTGGAGCTCGTAATTATTTTCTTTTTTTCTTTTTTTTACATTTTTTATTAAGTTTAATTATTTTGAGAGAGAGAGACAGAGCATGAGTGGGAGAGGGACAGAGAGCAAGAAAGACACAGAATCCCAAGCAGGCTCCAGGCTTTGAGCTATCAGAGTACAGCCTGCTATGGGGCTTGAACCCACAAGCCATGAAATCATGACCTGAGCTGAAGTCAGACACTTAACTGACTGAGCCACCTAGGCACCATTCAAATTATTTTCTAAATGAACTAATGAGAAAAACAAAGCGGATTCCCACAGATGTTGAGTATGGAGTTGGTTTATGAGGTGATCAGCTAAGATTGGGTAAGGAGGCATAAGCTTCGGAAATAATATCTTTAAGAAAACATACAAGTGAAGAATTAAATCATAGATCTGACTATATTCAGAGGAATTTTTATCTCTATTATACAATCAAGTGAAAGAGAAAAAGGAAATACTTGAGTATAGGAAAACTAATAATTATATAAACTAAAGTATAATAAACTTATATATGTGTTTAAATAAGGACAGTAAGTATATGTTTGTAATAATAATGAACACTGAATATGAATTTAACCAAAAAGTATAACAACCTTTGAATATATGAGTATATATGTTGGAGAAAAGAGTAGCATAAGACTTATGTCTCTATTTTCCAAAGGGCAAAGAAATAGATTATACCTAAAATTTTAAAAAATCAAGGATTAGCTTATTTTATTTATACACATATAGAAAATACCACACAAAATAGATAATAAAACTAAAAATGAATTTATCTAAAGTAATAGTAATAGACCTAGTGTGGAAGGAGACATGAATTATCTGACATGGTGTTCAACTTTTAAAACTCCATACATATAATACTTAAAAAAAAATAAAAATAGATTTAAAGTAAATTTTATCTGGATAAGAAGGTTATATATAATGAAGATAAAACTGGTCTAGTTTTACAAAGTCATCAGGATTCTTGAGTCTGGGATTGCCAATCAGACCACATATTTTCTTTGTCATTATAGTGTTCATAAATAATCTAAGATCATTTAGTGATGGAAAAATCAATATTCTTGTGAATTAAAGTTCTCTGGATGAATGAATATTTTCAAGTGGTCTTTTAAAGATTAAAATTCTTAGAAAATGTGAATTTATACTTTTTGGAAAAAAGTGAGTCATTGCTAAAATTGCTGAAATTCTATTTCAGTAGAACAGGAAGATAAAAGTTCATCTCATTTTGGTTTAGAGAAGTTTTCTGTTGTGCATTTTAGTAAATACCAAATACAAAAAGAAAGAAAGGATGATTGTGTAAAACATGAGGGAAATATTTTTACAAAACTTTAAGGAAATGTGTTCTTGTAAGTTTCTTACTTTTTTTATTGAGGTATAATTGACATACAACATTATGTTAGTTTCAAGTGTAAAACATAAGCTTTGATATTTGTATATATTGAAAATTTATCAGCACAATGTCTCTTTTCACCAATCTGTATATTGTGTCCATATGACTGACTTATTTTATAACTGAAAGTTTGTGTCTCTTCACCCCTTTTACCCATTTTGCCCACCCTCCTTTCTCTCTGGCAACACTCAATCTCTTCTTTATATCTGTGGGTTTTATTTGGTTTAGTTGTGTTTGTTTATTTGTATTGTTTTTTAGATTCCATACATACGTGAAATCGTATGTTATTTGTTTTTCTGTGTTTGATTTATTTCCCTTAGCATAATATTCTCAAGGTCCATCCATGTTGGGAGAAAGACAAGATTTCATTCTTTTTTATGACCGAGTAGTACTCCACTGTGTCTATATACTGCATCTTTTTAATTCATTCATCTATAAGTGGATAGGTTGTTTCCGTATCTTGGTTATTCTAAATAATACTGTAATGAACATAGCGGTGCATGTTGTTTTTTGACTTAGTATTGTAATTTCTTTGGGTGAATACCCAGAAGTGGAATTTCTGTGCTGTGGAAGTTGTCTTTAATTTTAAGGAGCCTCCATAACATTTTCCATAGTTTCTGCACCAATTTACATTCTCAGCAAAAGTGTGTGAGGGTTTCTTTTTTCCCCTGTCTGCACCAACACTTAGTTATTTCTTGTCTTTTTGAAAATAGGCATTCTTACAAGTATGATATGATATCTCATTCTGCATTTGGCTTCCCTGACGATTAGTAATGTTGAGCATTTTTCCATGTGCCTGTTGGTCATCTGTATGTCTTTGGAAAGATGTCTATTAAGATCCTCTGCTCATTTTTTAATTGGATTGTTTGTTTTTGTGTTGTTCAGCTGTATGAATTCTTTACATGTTTCTGATATTAACCCCTTATTTGGATATATGATTTGCAAATATCTTCTCCCATTTAGTAGGTTGCTTTTCTATTTTGTTGATGGTTTTCTTCAACTTTCAGAAACTTTTTAGTTTGATGTAGTCCCATATGTTTCTTATCTTTGCTCTTCTTGTCATTGCCTTTGGAGTCAGGTAACAAAAAAAGGATATTTATCAGCAAGCACAATGCCAGGGAGTTTACCATCTCTTGCCTAGGTGTCAAAAATTGTCTCCAAATGCTTGTGTTTATTCTGGACTCTCTTTTCTATTCTATTGATCTATGTGCTTATGCCTATACCATACTGTATTGATTACTATAGCTTTGTGATATAGTTAGAAATTAGGGAGCATGATGACTTCATCTTTGTTCTTCTTTCTCAAGATTGCTTTGGCTGTTGAGGATATGTTGTGGTTCTATATATACATTAGGATTGTTCTAGCATGTGAAAAGTGGCATAGGCATTGCACTGAATCTGTATATTGTGGGTAATATGGACATTTTTACAATATATTCTTTGAATCCATAAGCATAGAATAATCTTCCATTTATGTGTATTCTTCAGTTTATTTCATCAGTATCTTATGGTTTTCAGAATACAGGTCTTTCAGCTCCTTTTTAAAATTTATTCCTAGGCATTTTATTCCTTTTGAAGCAATTATAAATGGGATTATTTTCTTAATTTCTCATTCTGATAGGTATTTTTAGTAAATAAAAACACAGCATATTTTTAGATTTTAATCTTGTACTCTGAAACTTTACTGAATTCATGTATTCTAACAGGTTTTGTTTTTTGTTTTTGGTTTTTGATGGAGTCTTTACTTCTTTCCTTTCCAGCTTGGTCCTAATTTCTTTTCCTTGCCTAATTGCTCTGGCTAAGACTTCAAATACTATTTGGAACTAAAATGGCAAGAGTGGAGATCCTTGTTTTGTTCTTGATCTTAATTGAAAAGCTTTCAGCTTTTCGCCATTGAGTATGACCTTAGCTGTGGGCTGTCATGTATGGCCTTTATCACGCTGACGTATGTTTCCTCTGTACTCACTTCACTGAGAGTTTTTATCCTAAATGATGTTAACATTTTATCAAGTGCTTTTTTCTGCATTTATTGTGATGATCACATGATTTTTACCCTTTATTTTTCTGATGTGCTGTATCAAATTGCTTGACGTGCAGATGTTGAAACACCCTTGCATCTATAGAAGTTCAATTTCCTGATGATGTATGATCCTATGATTGAATTCTGTTTGCTAATATTATCTTGAAGATTTTTGCTTCTGTGTTCCAGAGTTATTGTCCTGTGATTAATTAATTTATTATTATTATTATTATTATTATTATTATTATTATTAGTGTGTGTGTGTGTGTTTGGTGTCCTTGTCTGGTTTTGGTATCAAGGTAATGTTGGCCTCATAAAATGAGTTTGAGACTATTCCCTCTTCTTTGGTTATTTGAAGAGTTTGAAAAACACAGGTATTAAATATTTTGTTTCTTAGGGGCACCTGCATGGCCCAATTGGTTAAATATCCCACTCTGGATGGATTTTAGCTCAGGTCATGATCTTACGATTCATGAATTTGAGTCTTACATAAGGCTCTGCACTTACAGTACGGAAGCTGCTTGGGATTTTCTCCTTCTCTGCCCTCCCCTGCTTGCATATGTTTGTTCTCTCTCTCTCTCTCTCTCTCTCTCTCTCAAAATAAATAAACTTAAAACAAGACTTTTTTGTTTGCTAGGCTTTACTGGGGAAACCTCCTGGTCCTGAACCTTTCTGGCTTAGAGTTTAATTTGTCATTTGATCTCCTTACTAATATTTGTTCTATTCAGATTTTATGTTTTTTCATGATTTAGTCTTAGAAGATTTAAGACTAGGAATTTATCCATTTGTTCTTAGCTGTCTGATTTGTTGGTGTATAATTATGATCCTTTATATTTTTATGGTATCCATTTTAATTTTTTTCTTTCTCATTTACACCTTTATTTATCTGAGACCTCCCCCCCTCTCTTTTTTTCTTAGTGAAATAAATTTGCCAATTTTATTGTTTCAAACAACCAGGTTTTAGGTTTATTGATTTTTTCCTATGGTCTTTTTAGTCACTATTTGATTTATTTCCACTCTGGTCTTTGCTTTTTCCTTTCATGTACCTATTTCAAGCTTTGTTTGTTTGTGTTCCTTAGGTCCTAATGTGTAAATTTAGATTTGAGATTTGTCTTATTTTAAGGTAGACCTGTGTTGCTTATACTTAGAACGACTTTTGTGGTATTCCACACATTTTAGTAGTTTATAGTGCCATTTTTACTGTGTCAAATATTGTTTTATTTCTCATTTGATTTCCTTGTTGACCCATTGGTTATTTAGTAGCATGTTTATGTTTAAGTGCTGTATATTTTTCATTTTTCCAGTTTTCTTCATATAATTGATTCCTAATCTCATACCAGGGTGGTCAGAAAATTGCTTTGTTTGATTTCAATCTTAAATTCATTGGGGGCACTTGGGTGGCTCAGTTGGTTATTTGTCTGACTTCAGCTCAGGTCACGATCTTGCGATTTATGATTTCACGCTGCATGTTGGGCTTTTTTCTAATAGCTCAGAACCAGGAGCCTGCTTCAGATTCTATGTCTCCCTCACTCTCTGCCCCTCCTCTGCTTGCACTCTCTTTCTCTCTCTCAAAAAGAAATAGAAATTTAAAAAAATATTTAATTTTTGGAACTTGTTTTGTGGTTAAGCGTGATATGTCCTGGTGAATATTCCATGGGCACTTGAGAAAAAAAGTGTACTCTGCTGCTTTGGGGTGGAATGTTCTATATTATGTATTTTGATCAACTGTATCATTTAAGGCCAATGTTTTTGTTTCCTTATTTATTTTCTCTCTGGATGGCTTATCCATTCATGTAAGTGGGATGCTAAAGTCTTTTAATATTACTGTATTGCTGTCAATTTTCCCCTTTAGGTTATATTATATTATATTATATATATGTGCATAATATATATGCGTATATAATGCATATATATATATATATATACACACACACATATATATATATATATGTGCTTCTGTATTGGGTGCATTAATGTTTACAAATACTGTATGTTCATGGAATGACCCCTTTTTGTTGTATAATAACACAATCACAAAGCTTCTTTGTTTTCATTCAGTATTTGTTTTGAAGTCTCCTCTCTGATAGAAGAGTAGTTACCCCAATTTTCTTGTGGTTTTCATGTGCATGAAACATATTGTTACATCCCTTTCCTTTCAGTCTCTGTGTATCCTTACATCTGATGTGTCAACATATAGTTGGGTCTTGTTTTTTAATCCTTTCAGCCTTTTTGGGTCTTTTGGTTGGAGGATCTAGTCCATTTTTAGTCCATATAAAGTAATTACTGGCAGTTATGTACTGATAGGATCGTACTGAGAAGCACCATTTTGTTCATTGTTTTCTGGCTGTTTTGTAGTTTCTCTCTATTCCTTTCTTCCTTTTTTTTTGTTTTGTGATTTCATGACTTTCTATAGTATTATGCTTACTTAAATCTCTTTCTCATTATCCTCCCTATGTCTCTTTAGATTTTTGCTTTATGGTAACAACCATGAGGCTCACATAGAAAAGCACGCGTATGCTGACTGCCAGCTCAGGGCCTGGAGCCTGTTTCAGTCTGTGACTCCCTCTCTCTCTGACCCTCCCCTGCTCACGCTATCTCTCTCTCTCCTAGAAATAAATAAAATATTTAAAAAAAAAAAAGAAGTTCGATAATTCTGCAGAGTGCACTCTTTTTAAAAAAAAAAAAAAAGCACGCGTATGTGTATGCGTGCGCACGCACACACACACGTCTGCTTTAAATTAACAGCAAGGTAGGTATGAATGCATTCTAAAACTCTGAATTTTTACTTCCTCCTGTCAATATGTTTTTCATATTACATTATATGTTTTTATGTCTCCCCTATCTAATTAAGATAATTATTTTTTCTACATTTTCTTCTTAACCTCTGTACTAGCTTTTAAATGATTAGTCCACCCCCTTTCCTATATATTTACCCTTGCCAGTGAAATTTTTACTTTATGTTTTCTTATTGGTAATTTAGTACCCTTTCTTTTCAGCTGAAAGCAGTCCCTTTAAACTTCTTGTAGGGCTTTTATTGATGGTGAACTTCTTCAGCTTATGCTTGTCTAGAGAACTTTTTATCACTCTTTCAGTTCTCTTTTGGTAAAGAATTCTTGGTTGAAAGTTTTTTCTTGTCAGGATTTTGCATATATCATGTTTCTCCCTTCTGGCCTGCAAAATTTCTGCTGAGAAATCTGTTGATAACCTTATGGTGTTTCCTTGTATGTAACAAGTTGTTTTCTCTTGCTTTTTAAAAGAATTTCTCTTTTTTTAAACTTTTGACATTTTAATTATTATGTGTGTTAAGAGTTTCCTTTGGGTCTTATTATTTGAAACTCCATAGGCTCCCAGAAACTGAATGTCTGTTTTCTTCTCCAGGTTAGGGAAGTTTTTGGATATCATTTCTGCAAATATGTTTTCCACCCCTTTCTCTTTCACTTTTCCTTCTGGGATCCCTGTAGTGTGAATATTATTTCATTTGATGTTGTTCTATAAATCCCGTAAGCTATCTTCACCTTTTAAAATTTTACTTTTTATTGTCTTGTACTTCATTTGGGTGAATTCCACGACCCTGAATTCCAGGTCATTGATCTGTCTTGTGCTTCATCTAACTCTGCTCTTGAATCCCACCCACATATTTTTCAGTTCAGCTATTATATTCTTTAGCTCTGTCATTTCTGTTTGGTACTTTGTCATATTTTCTGTCTCTTCACTAAAGTTTTCTCTGCATTCAACCATCCTTCTCCCAAAGTCAATAAACATCTTTATGACAATTATTTTGAACTCTGTGTCATTATCAAGTAAATTATCTATCTCCATTTCAATAGGTTTTATTTTCCTTGGGATTTATCATGTTCTTTTATTTGTAACATATTCCCATTTCCTCATTTTGGTTGACTCTGCACTCATGTCTCTGTTTTAGGTACAATATCTATCTTTCCCATTCCTGAATAGGTGGCCTTGGGTGAGAGTTGTAACTTACTGTTTAATCTTTTCCTTGGTTGTCCCTCCTACTGTCTCCCTGGTTGTTTCAGACCCTTTGGGTCCAGAAATACAGTCACATCTGTCTACCACAATCTGGCACTCAAGGGGTATCCCCTGGGTGGGCCCTGCATGCCCTTGCTGACTTTGGGGCTCCACAAGCAGGTAGACTGAGTGTTTTCCTTCTCCCTCTGGCAGTCTGTGTGAGTAGTTAGGGGGAAGCACGCAGCTACTACCGCTGGTGGGGCTACAGGGGCGGTGGGGTGGGGTGCTCGGGGCTGTGGAAGTAGGACATGGGGATGGGTGATCACGGATTGCCTCCGGCGGGGCCACGACACCTGTACACGGTGTGGAGAGGGTGGGGGGAGGGGTAGGCGCTGGCTGAAGAGAAGGTGCGAAAATCGCGCTTGGCCGTGGCAGCACTGACCAGGTAAAGGGGGAACATACAAATAAATGGTGCCTACCAACACCGCTATCCCTGGCCTGTGTTCCAGGAGATTTTTTGCCCCTCTTGCAGTCTCTTTAAGATGAGTGAATGAATATCCTTTGCATATGATTTATACTCTTTTCAAACTACTGCTCTTGCACTGGCTCTTGAGGCTAGTGAATCTGCACGTAACCCTTTAAGAGCAGAATCTCCTGTCTACACAGACCTGTGGTTCTCCTGGACGTAAGCCCAGGTGCTTTTCTAAGCCAGACAGATTGGAGGCTTGTGTTTGTCACCCAGGTTTCGAGGCTCGGGGTGCCTGATGTGGAGCGCAGAGCCCTTGTTGCAAAGGGAGAAGTTCCATGCGTGTAGATCCCTTGCACTTGTGGCTGTCTGTGCCAAGGGTGTGCGGATCTGGTGAGGTGATGTCTGTGCCTCTTCTCTGTCTTGTGCCCTTTTATCCTCTTTTGCAGAGTAACTGGTCAGCCAGTCCCCAGAGGGAATGGTTTCTATATGTAGCTGTACACTTGTTGTGTCTATGGGAGGAGGTCATTTCCGGATCTTCCCATGGCGCCATTTTGAACCACGTCCCCAACAGTGATTTACTGAGCTCCTACTTCATGCGTCAGTCTCTCCTGTAGGCCCTGGGGATACAGTGGGATATAAAACAGACCCCACTCTTATGGAGCTTGCATTCAGTGTGCGGCTTCAAGCACAGGTTTAACCTCTCTGGTCCCCAGTGTTACCGTCTGTTTTAATGTGAGCCTTCTCTTGTTCACTGATACACAGGAGTTGCTCTGCCAGTGTTTAGGTTTTCTTCAGAGGAAGTAGTTCTATATGTAGCTGCTGATTCGCTGTGTTCACCGGCAGAGGTGAGTTCAGGATTCACACATGACCATCTTGAACTGGAACCCCTCTCATACTTTTGTATGTACAGTTTCTCACTTTGAATTGGCCTTGGGTCTGTGGGCTGAACATTGCTGATGGTGTTTTCCTAAAAAAATTCGCAGGTCAGTTAGCCAGGGAGCTTTGGAAAAATTTTGCACTGTTTTGTGGCTGTGACCCAGCCATCAAAGTGAGAATATAGGTCAGCATGGAAATAGAAAACTTGGAATCTTCTGTCAGATTTGTACAGAATATTCGAGAAAACACATTTATTGGTTCAAAACAGTTTGTGACCAGCTTGCTTCTTCTTCATGTTGGAGAGTGCAAAAGCGATTGAACTGAGTGCAGTGCAATTCTTTACTGATCACTTAGCATAAATTATTGTTTGTACTGGTAAATTGAGAAGCTATTTGTAAAGGGACTTTAATTTTGACATCTTTATTGCCTTTTCAAAAGAAGCTCATTTAAGCATGTGCATGCGTCAGTTTCTCTTTAAATGTTTTCAGTGGCTCAGAATGCATATATAAGCACACACTATTTTTTACATGCTTTAGTTACTTAGACTGCATGTGTAGTACAATAAAGTACTGATGTAGAAATCTATTTTCTTGTAATATAGAGAACATTTTAATATACTAGAAATTGTATTGCATAATCTTGCTAGGGCATATAACTGACATTTCAATTTCTATTACTGCTATAGTTTATTTCAGATAAATTAGAACTTCCAATGTGATATTTTTCATGATAAGTGTTCACATTAAAGATTTTATGATTGGTGCAAAGCCCACCAGCACAAATGCTATCTGCTATTTTCTATAAGCTGTCACCAATTTACCATATTTTCTGAAGTTCTGTGTAACTTTTTGAGACAATTATATGCTTTTATTTAGTATCTTATTTCTTAAGTGATTTGAAGAAGCATGTGTATAACATGTGTATTTAAGTATATATGCACACACATATATACATACTTTCATAGAGAGAGGGAGAGGGAAAGAGGGAGTTTTCGACCAAGGAAGTAGAGATCCAAGTTGCTTCCAATTCACTGCTCTCCATTTAAGGAGATTGTTCATAGTCCTCAGTCTTCATGATCCAAGATGGTGGTAGTGAGATGGTTGGTAGAGGTAGTGAAAATGATGGATGAAGAGGTAAAGAAAATTTCTTTAAGGAACTTTTTTGGAAGTTGCAACAGCACATTTGGGGTTACCTGATATTGGCAAGAACATAGTCACATGACCATACTAAAGGTTTCTGGGAAGTGGACTTTTTCTGGGTAGCTATGTATCCGGCTAAAAATTATTATAACAGAAGCAGAGGACAGATACATGGGGCAAATTTTATAGCATTATTTTATTATGCTCTAAAATAATATATTGTAGAATAAGAGTCACAACAAGAAATGCATGTCCTATAGTATTGCACAGTTTCTGTAGGTGGAGCAGAAATGTTATTTGAAGCCTCTTATTGACCAAAGGGAAAATAAAATTATGATGAGATATAATATCCATAGCCATAACAGATAATCAGTTCAATAGAAACATAGCTTCCCTTAGTTCTGGGCCTGAAAGTGTTTTCCACTAACATACATTCAGCATTCCCAGCAATAGGTATAATAGGTGACTCTAATGTTTCTGGGGTTCTCGGTATATCCCAAGGGAAAGTTCATCAATAGCAACTCCAGAAGGGGAAGAAGCAAGGCAGCTGGGATACATAGATCTAGGAGGGTGCAGCTTGATCTAGTGTAATGTTTGTTACAGAGAAAAAAATTCACTGTGATGGGGGGGTGTTGGGAGAAGAAAAGACTGTAATCATAGAAAAGTATATTGGACTTGATGATAATAGTTTTAACTATGTTGACATAACAAAATAACCTGCAAAACCTTGTAAAAATATACACGTTCTGCTACACTGACCCTTTCCTCCTGTCCCCTTATTTAGTTCCAAGGCCTGAGGCCCAGCCTAGCTACCTATGTTTTTTAAAGGATACATTGGTTATTTTGATACATGATGTGGTTGAGAATCATTGGTACAGAGGTCAGAAATTTCATTTCCTTATTATAAGAGGGGACAGAAACCAATTCTTTGAATACCATAAACTACCAGTACTCAACCAATATTAAATAGAAAACCTGAATAGTCAGTCCTATAACCATTTAAGGACTTGAGTTAATAATTACAAAGCTCCATAGAGTGAAATCTTCAGGCTCTCATGGTTTTGCTGGAAAATCCTTCAAAGAACTTAAAGATTTCTTTCTTTTCCCTGTGCTCATGTCCTTCAAATTGTAACTGAGAAATATTTTATTTCGTCAAATTCCTAACCCGAATTAATCTGGGCTAATGATTCTGTGATTAATACGAGGATTTTCAGCTTGTATTGCACTGAGTTTCTGCTTATCTGAGGAGCCCCTCAAGAAGCAATTACATGTGGTGGCAAAAGAATATCAAAAAAGAGGTCTACAGACACCATAACATTACTTTTCCTACAGCAGCTTGCTGGACGCTCTTTGATGTGGGGCACTGTTCAAACAATTGAGAATAAAAAGTTTCTAAAGCCAAGTGGTTGATGTATTATCCTACTCAAGTGACATTATTTTAAAAGGAAGGAATTCATTTTGTTCTTATGAAGAGACTGTACTCTTGATTTATGGACAAAAAAAAAACTAGGAATACAAGAAGGACTTTCTTTTCAAATTTTATTAAATCTCGGGAGAAGATTGGCATAGTAAGATAAATAAAACCTATTATACAATTCTTGCAACATGATTCTCTGTTAGTACAAAATAGTCAGTTAAAAAGCATAACACATTGGGGCACCTGGGTAGCTCAGTTGGTTAAGTGTCTGACTTTAGTTCAGGTCATGATCTCACAGTCTCTGAGTTCAAGCCCTGCATTGGGCTCTGTGCTGACAGCTCAGAGCCTAGGGCCTGCTTTTGATTCTGTGTCTCCCTCTCTCTCTTCCCCTTCTCTGCTCTCTTTCTCTCTCTCTCTCAAAAATAAATTAACATTAAAAAATTAAAAAATAAAGTTTAACATATTGTCAAATATGTTGAGGCATAAACAAAACTAGGCAAAATGAGTTCAAAACATTATTCAAGCACTTTAATTTTTTTTGTCTATCTCTATAACTTGTTCATCATGTTTGTAAAATGGAGGGAAAGCTTAGGGCCATTTCAAAAATTAAAAAAAAAGATGGCTTCATACTTATTGTTTAAAACAAATAAGGAAAAAAATTAAAGAATATATTGGTGATTTTTATCCATTAAATAAAAATGAACAAGTATATGTTACTGAAGTAAAAAATTTTTATGAAGACACATTTAATGAGATTAGGCAAGCAGCATTATGTATAGAGTTTAAGAATATGGATTTTCAGGGGCCTCTGGGTGGCTCAGTCAGTTAAATGACTCTTGGATTTGGCTCAAATCGTGATCTCATGGTTTGTGAATTCGAGCCCCAGGTAAGGCTCCGTGTTGCTGGTGTGGAGCCTGCTTGGGATCTCTCTCTCCCTCTCTTTCTGCCCCTCCCCAATATGCATGTTTTCTCTCACTTTCTTTCAAAATAAATAAATAAACCTAAAAAAATAATATGGATTTTAGGGGGCACATTGGTGGCCGCATGGGTGGCTCAGTCAGTTAAAGCATCTGATTCTTGATTTTGGCTCAGGTTATGATCTCATGGTTCATGAGACTGACTCCGGTGTGGGGGGTTCTATGAGTCTACACTTGGGATTCTCTCTCTCCCCCCCCACCCCCGCCCTTTCTCTGATTTCTTTCTCTCAAAATAAATAAATAACCATTTAACAAATAATATGGATTTTTGAACCAAATTACCTGGATTCACCTCTCACAGCTGTGCTCCTTACTAGCTGTGTGGCCTTGGGCAAAGGACTCTACCTCCTGTTCACATGTTTTTCATCTGTAAAATGGGGTGACTAAGCAATTCAACCCCATAGTGCTGTTGTAAAGCTTGAATAAGATATGTAAAGTATTTTTAGAGTGACTAGCAATTGGTTAATTCTTTCTTTTTAATTTTTTTAATATTCATTTATTCTTGAAAGAGAGAGAGAAAAAGAGAGAGAGAGAAAGAGGGAGAGAGAAAGAGGGAGAGAGAAAGAGAGAGAGAGAGAGAGAGAATATGAGTGGTGGAGGCGCAGAGAGAGGAAGACACAGAATCTGAAGCAGCCTCCAGGCTCCGAGCTGTCAGCACAGAGCCCCATGAGCTCTGAAATCATGACCTGAGCTGAAGTTGTACACTTAACCGACCGAGCCATGTAGGCATCCCAATTGGTAAATTCTTTATAAATGTTTGTAATAATTATTGTTTTGTTATTGTTAATAGTTACCATTCATCACTTGACTGTTGATGAATTAGGGCCAAGTTTGTTACTCTGAGCATTTATGTTCAAAGAAAGTACCAGGTGTAGTTTAAATGTGATTTCAAGAAATAGGAGATTATGATTTCTGAAGTTTTTTTTCAGTACTGTCAGCAATCTATAGACAAATTAATAAACCCGATATTGATAAAATCAATATTCTTTTTAGTAGATTTTTAAATACTCTTTGAGCAGTGATATGCTCAGTTTTATGACATTATTGATAATTGCCAATAATAAAATCCCAATGCAATTTAATTCACATTTGCCCCCATTTTGTTAACCTATGAGTCATCAGGGGTTTCATGACAAAATAAACGCGATATACAAATTTAAAAACTTAATTGGATTAATTGACACTATCTTTCCCTACCACCCATACATAGCTCATGAGAAAACATTAATCAGTTAGCTTTTTGAATGTGTATGATATTTTTTCATACTAAAATTAAAATTCCTAGAGACCAAGCACTAGAATTTGTACTGTATGGAAGTCACCTCTGTGTCTCGAACCAAAATTACACCGAAGCTTTAATAATACATATTAAATTCATTGAAAGACATTGAATAGTTTTGAATTTCCCCAAACCTCATTGAACATAAGAGATTTCTCCGCCATGATTTACTAGATGTACTCTGTGATGATATTAAAGATAATGGTAAGATGCAATCTACTGGTGGAAGCTGATTTGCTGGAGGGAAATGTGTTTTCTAGACTCCCTTTGTCCCGCCTTCCCTGCAGATGCTCTCCAATTCAAATACGTATTTCTGTAGCCGCTGTGAAAGAGTCCTGATTTGCAGAGGCAAAGGGAGAAGAGAAATGAGAGCCCTGGTTCTGGTGGTGTTGCAAGAACATGGAGCCTGTCACCAGATGTGTCATCTAGCTCTTGCTGTGATATGTGTCAGATGTTTTCCTGACTCTCCTAAGATTTTGTGCCCCTCCCATTATTTTGTTTATATGGCTATTTATATTAATATACAGAGAAATCCTGTACATCCTGGCATAGACATGCTTATTATTATATCCGCTGTATCACTGGGTTTTATTCACTAATTTATCAAAGGATATTGTGCTGTGTTCATGAGCAATATTGATTTATCATTTTATGGGTATTATAGTAATACTTCATAAAATGTGCTTCCTCTTCTTCCTTTTGATGGAAGAGAAATGTTGGATTGATAGTCTTTTTTCCTTCAAAGTGTGATATGATTCATCAGCTAAATATTGTCCTAGGGTCTTTTTTGTGGATAGGATTTAATTATGTTCAGATAAACCCTACTTTCTTCTTCTTCTTCATCTACGTCTTCGTCTTTGTCTTCATCGTCTTCATCGTCTTCATCTTCTTCATCTTCTTCTTCTGAGAAAGAGAGAGCACGTGTGTGGCCGCCTGTGCAAGAAGTGGAGGGGCAGAGAGGGAGAGAAAGAGAGAGGGAGACTCTCAAGCAGGCTCCACACTCAGCATGCAGCCTGATGTGGGGCTGGATCTCACGACTGTGAGACCATGACCTGAGCTGAAATCAGAATGGGATGCTTAACTGACTGCATCACCCATACCCCTCTAAATCCTATTATATTCTTAAAAAAAAAAAAAAAAAACCTTTTTTAAATGTTTGTTTATTTTTGAGAAAAAGAGCGAGTTGGGGAGGAGCAGAGAGAGAGAATCCAAAGCAGGCTGTGCACGGACGGTGGAGAGCCAGATGGGGGAATAAACTCACAACTGTGAAGTCATGACCTGAGCTGAAGTTGAATGCTCAACAGACTGAGCCACCCAGGTGCTCCCAACCTGATTATCTTCTTAATGTCTACACAACATGTAGTGATAGCCTCTGTTTCATTTCTCATGTTGGTAATTTGCATCTCATTTTATTCTTTTCAATCAATGTAAATGGAGACTATCCATTTTACTGATACTTTAAAAGAAATAGCTTTTTGTGTCACCAGTCTTTTTCACTTTCTTTTTGTCTTTCACTGACTTCTCTTTATTATTTATCTTCTTTTACTTTCTATAAGTTAAATTGCTTTTTGTAGGTTCTTATAGTAGAAACTTAGAGAATTGTTTTTAGACCTTCTAAAATTTTCTAATGTAAGCACTTAATGGTATGTATATACTCACTCTGCTTTGGCTGTAGACCATCAGTTTTTATAAGCTGTTTTCATTTTCATTCAATTCAAATATATTTTGAATTACCCTTGTGTTCCCTTTTTGATTCATGGCTTATTTATAAGCATGTTGTTTAATTTAAAATGTTGGGTGGATTCTCCAGATATCTGTTTGTTCCTGACTTCTAATTTAATTCTTTTGTGCTAAGAGAATATATTCTGTATGATCTCATTTCTTTTAAAAAAAATTAATGTTTTATTTATTTCAGAGAGAGAGAGAGAGAGAGCGAGCGAGCAGGGGAGGGTCAGAAAGAGAGGGAGACACAGAATCTGAAGCAGGCTCCAGGCTCTGAATGAGCTGTTGGCACAGAGCCTGATGTGGGGCTAGAACCCACGCCCCATGAGATCATGTCCTGAGCCGAAGTCTGATGCTTAACCGACTGAGCTAGCCAGGTGCCCCAGTATGATCTCATTTCTTTACAGTTTTTCATGGCCCTGCATATGTATGGTCCTACTTGGTGACTCTTCCATATGGCCTTGAAAATAATGTATATTCTGCTCCTGTTTGGTGAACTGTTCTATGAATGTTAACTAGGTCATCTTGATTGATAATGAGTTCAAGTCTTTTATACCCTTAAACTTGTTCTATCAGTACTGGAAAAGTGATAACATTCCCAGCTAAAATTGTGATTTGCCTATTTCTTCTTTTTGCTCTGTTCTCTTTCTGCTTTATTTAATTAGATGCATATACACTTAGGATTGTTATGTTTTCTTGATTAAATAAGCCTTAATCATTGTATAATATCCTTCTTTGTGCTTGGAACTATTTCTCACCTTGAATTCTGCTTATTCTCTCTATTTTAATGGGATGGAATAATAATATCTCCCAGACCTATAAGAGTAAAAGGATTTGTTTTGCTTTTTGCATAGTCTTTTACTTAAAAAATATTTTTAAGCTTACTTATTTTGAGTAAGTGAGAGAGAGAAAGAGAAAGAGAGCACACAAGCACGAGCAAGTGGGGTAGGGGTAGAGAGAGAGGGAGAAAGAGAATCCCAAGCAGGCTCCATGCTGTCAGCTCAGAGCCTGATGTGGGGCTTCATCTCATGAACTGTGAGATCATGACCTGAGCTGAAACCAAGAAGACACTTAACTGACTGAGCCATCAAGGTACCCATAAAAATGATTTTTAGGGGTGCCTGGGTGGCTCAGTTGGTTAGGCATCAAACTTTGGCTCAGGTTATGATCTCATGGTTCGTGGGTTCGAGCCCCACGTCGGGCTCTGTGCTGACAGCTCAGAGCTGGAGCCCGTTTCAGATTCTGTGTCTCCCTCTGTCTCTGACCCTCCCCTACTCACACTGTCTCTCTCTCCCTCAGAAATAAATAAAACATTAAAAATTTAAAAAAAAAATTAAAGTTTATTTTACACCCTCTTTGGAAAATATATGCTTTGATTTAGACTTTACAATTTTACTGTGCATGTATTGTGTTTAATTTTATATCCATATCATCCTTCTGAATATTACATAGAATTTAAAATCATTTAACTGTACTTTCTCGTCTCATCATTTACATGAAGTTGTTTTCAAGTGGTTTATCTCTATTTTGATATTTTTACCTCAAACTTTAACCTTATTGCTTTCATTGTTTTGTTAATATTTACCCTCCGTATAGCATTTTCTTTATGCTTCTTCTAACATCTTAGATTTTTCTCTAGGATCATTTGTCTGCTTCCTAGAAAACACCTTTTAGTATTCCACAGCAGGGGTCTTTACATGATAAACTTACAATTTTTGTTTACCTGAAAATGTCTCTAATAAGCACTCACTAAAAAAAAATTTGTTATTTTTTAAACATTTAAATTCAAGGTAGTTAACATACAGTGTAGTCATGGCGTTAGTAGTAGAACTCAGCGATTCATCACTTGCATATAACACCCAGGGCTCATCCCAACAAGGGCCCTTCTTAATGCCCATCCCCCATTTAACGCATCCCCCCATGCACCTCCCCTCCAGCCACCTTGTTTGTTCTTTGTATTTAAGAATTTCTTATGATTTGCCTCCCTCTCTGTTTTTATCTTATTTTTCCTTCCCTTTAGTCATGTTTGATGGCAGTTTCAGGAGCATGCAATTCTCGATTGACCACTGGCTTCTCCCAGAGTTTGAAGATGTCATTCTACTCATTTCAGGATTCTGTTGTTGCTGTTGGGAATTCATTCTGTTATTACTTATTAAGGAATCCATGTTTACTGTGGGTTCTTTTAAGGCCTTCTGTTTGTATGGGTGTCCCTGTTCTCAGGAGGGTTTGCTTCACATTGAATCCTGTTTATTTTTACTTAACTCTTCTTTCACCTGGAATTTTGATTAACTGTTACCACTCTATCACTCTCTTAAACTATGTTTCATGTTTCGATTTTCTTGTCTTTGTTTCATTCAAGATGAGGGCTTCAGAATTGCATTCCTATCTAATAACTGTTTCACTTGTATCTAATCTTCTACTTAGTCTTTCTCTTGGAGTTTAAGTTCAGAGTTTATAAATTTTATTAAATTTTTTCTACCTAGACATTTTGGATAGTCATGTTTCCAATCTCCTCTTTTATTTTGAAATCTTATTAAATGCATTTGTCTTATGTTCTGTTTTTAGTAACATCTATTTTGAAGTCTTTGTGAGCCTGTTTCAGATGGTTGGTGATTATTTCTGCTCACACTGGCTTATGATATGTTTTGAATTTTCATTGTGAACTAATATTGGGTAGAAGGTCACTTATGTGGTTTTTTGAGGCCGAGGATAAGTCTGTGTTCCCCAAGCAGGTATAATTTTGCTCCAGCCAGGCACCTGTGTGGTTTCAAGTGTAGTTTTCAGCTTTGGTCTAAAGGACCAGCCAGGTAGAGTAGATAGTCAAAAACATCTATATAATCTATAGTTAATATCAGTTAATCCTCAAGGAATTTTACTTTACTCCCACTTATATCTAAACACACAACAATTTTTTTTTGCTGATTTTGAAAAAAAAAAAAGTATGTTTTATTCTTTTGAATAGTGTTCTTCTTGGCTCCAGCTTTATGAGCTTTTGTCTCTTTTATAGCTCCCTGCAACTACAAAGGTCCAAGGTTGGCTCTAGTCTTCTTCACTACAAAGCCTTTGGCTAAAGCTTCCCAGCTGGCCCTTCATGGTACAAGCGTGTATTTTAATCAGCTTAGAGTGTGCTGAGCTGCTGATCCCCTTAACCCTCAAGTCAGCCAGAATTGGACTGAGTGTCTTAATCAACTCAGACTGCTCTAATAAGATACCATAAAATGAGTAGCTCCAGCACCAAACATGTATTTTTCATATTCCTGCTGGTTGGAAGTACTAGATCAGGGTACCAGCATGATCAGCTTTTTGTGCGAGCCCTCTTAGTTTATAGGAAGCTATCATCTTTCTGTGTTTTCACATGGCTGACAGAAAACTAATTAGCATTCTGACTTCTTTTATTGGACCTTAATACTCTCGATAAGGGCTCCACTTGCAGGACCTAATTACTATCTCCAGAGGCCATCACACTGGGATTAGGGCTTCAGCGTATACATTTTGGGTACTCATAGGCATTCAGTCTATTGCACTAGGCAAGCCCGAGTGGCCAGGATGGTTGCTTCTACCACTAAGTGGCCAACCATTTATCATAGCAAATAAATAAAATTAATTGTTGCATGTGTCATGAAGTAGGAGAGTTGGGAAACATTGATTTACTCCACCTGGTTCTATATTTTCTCAGTGGATTTAGCAGCTTCACCGCTGGATTCCCTTCCTGACCTCAGTGGGTTCTACTTACATGCTGTAAAGGCTCCTCTCATTGTAAAAATGAGTCTGTGTGTGTGCATGTTCTTACTTTAATTTTCAATTTACTATTTAATAGTCGCTTTTGAAAGTTTTATAGCAGTAAGTTTTCGGAATTTAAGGTCCACAGAATTTCCTAGAAATAGAAGTGCCACATACATTTTTCAAGTATGTTCATTATGTATACATCAACATATCACATCTGACAGCACAGCTTACACATATTTACAATTGCCAGGAAGGTGCTTCCGCAGAATCTGCAGCCACAGGTATGCAAACAGGGGTTCTCAGTCTTAAAATTAAGCGCCCAGCTAAGAACAATCTACTTGTGTTTCTTCTGTGACTTCCTTTCTCCCTTAGGTATTTTCTACATGAGTTATTTTCATTGGTCACATCTCTGTGAATTGAAATTAAATTCAGGTGGCTTCTTACTCAATGTAGAAATAACACCATTACAAAAGATTAAAATCTCAGCCTAAAGAGAATAGCATTTATAAAGAAATGTTTTAAAAACATGATATCTGTCTTTCTCTGCCTGACTTATTTCCCTTAGCATAATACCCTCCAGTTCCATCCACGTTGCTTCAAATGGCCAGATTTCATTCTTTCTTATTGTCATGTAGTACTCCATTGTAAATGTAAACCACATCTTTATCCATTCGTCAGTTGATGAACATTAAGGTTCTTTCCACAATTTGGCTATTGTTGAAAGTGCCGCTATGAACATTGGGGTGCATGTGCCCCTATGCATCAGCACTCCTGTATCCCTTGGGTAAATTCCTAGCAGTGCTATTGCTGGGTCATAGGATAGTTCCATTTATATTTTTCTGAGTACTTAACAGGAGACCATGGGGAAAGGAAAGGGTGAAAAATAGTTACAAACAGAGAGGGAGGGAGGCTAACCATAAGAGATTCTTAAATAAAGAAAACAAACTGAGGTTTAATAGGGGGTGGGGAGAGAGGAAAATGGGTGATGGGCATTGAAGAGGACACTTGTTGGCATGAGCACTGGGTGTTGTATGGAAGCCAGTTTGACAATAAATTATATTTAAAGAATACTCAGTTTAGAAAACCAAAAAAAGTTTTAAAACATGGAGCTCTTTCTTAAAGACTATACATATAAATAATATGTGAAATATATTGTAAACTGAATTTTGATCATGAGAAAATGGTGGTCACATCACAATAAGTAATTGAAAATTAGGCATTCCCTGCCACCATATGACATTTCTCTCTGGTCTAACAGGTTTCAAACTCAGACAGTGTAAGAGAATCACCAATTTGCTTTGGGAAAAATAGTGACACAAGATTATAACTAATCATTTGTCTCCTGATTTAAGATATGGAATAAAGCAGTATTATGATTGAGACACAAACGGCTTAAGAAATGAGGTAACCTAAGAAAGCCTTGCACTTCAGAGATGATAAAACGGAGTCCTGAAGTATTTAAGTGATTTTTCCAAGATTACACTTTTAGTTAGTAGCAAATCTGTGACCAAAATCCAGGTCTTCTGATTCCATCCTCAATATGGAGCACTGTTCATTCATTTACTCTTCTACTTTGCTGATTCATTCAGAAGCATTTTGGCATATGTAATGTGTTAAGGTCTAAGGTAATTAGAGTAATTAAAATCAGCATGTGTAGTGAAGCAGTAGCTGTGTTGTTGGTATACCATGGGACTACAGAGAATGAAGAAGCACTTAGCACAAATTAGGAATAAAGTGGTCAATAAACAAGTGATACTTGAACCAAAACTTGAAGAATGGGTAGTGGAAACATGAAGGAGATCAGCCCACAGTGAAAGAAAGGAATGCTCAGAGATCTGGATGCACAAAGGGAATGTATTTGTTTCATGGCAGGGAGACCTTGGACATGGGAATGATAATTTGGATACACTTGAAATAGGCATTTAATGACATGGTAAAGGGCATGAACATTCACATTGGGGTTTGATGGAGCTCATTAACCTTTGGATACCATAAGGCTCTTTAGGACCTTGTGGGGGGATATAATTTATTTGTTAATTAGAAAAATAATAGAGGCTGACAACATGTAGGATGAATTAAGGGGAAGGGAAAAGCTAGAGTATTCTAGATGAAAGGAATATATGCATCACGGCAGTGTGATACGATGGGGAGATATATTTGAGAAGTGTTGGGTAGAAACTGTATTGTTTCTACCCATAGACAAAAGAGGATTGACCATAAGGAACCTATGATTTCTCTTAGGTCCCTTTGTGTGACTTAATAAGTGGTTATTTGGACCAGAGGCACAGGGAGTTCTAGACATGTTGAATTTTAGATATCTAAGGGGCTTTCAGGGGCATATATATATATATATATATATATATATATATATATTTAACATATTTCCCTTCACATGTATAATATGCGCGTGCACACGCGTGTCTGTGTGTGTGTGTGTGTGTTGTGTGTGTGTATGGAGTCTAAAGTTCTGGAAAGACAAAGAGATTGCAGACTTTGTCTTGACTAGTAATTCAGTTACATATCGAGACCATAAATGAGAACATGTGTTTATTGATGTTGAGAGTGTACATCAAGAAGACTAAAGACAGATCGTCATAGTTTGGCCTTTATTGTCAAGGATCTGCTTTCCACTCCAGTAGGGTTGTTTGAGGTTTCAGGATGTTATAGAAAGAATGGAGAACTTGAAGTCAAGCCTTAAGTTCACCATGTATAGCCAGTAGCATTACTTCAAATTGTGACCCTGAATTTACATAGGAGAAACTTACTCTCTGTGATCCGTGGATGTATCCTCCCACAGCATCAGTATTGCTCTTCAAGCGTGAGGCCAATTCCCTCTTTCCAGATCACCATGCACCGTGCCCAGAGGATGGTCTTACACATGTCCACACATGTATGGTTTATACATAGCAGTCATTTCTTAGGGAGCAAGGTCATTACCTTGCCCTGATGAATTTTGCGGTTTGTGAATCTTCAATTCTTTGGAAAAGATTCTCTATGGTGAATATCTAGTATCATTTCATTCTGACCCAACTGCCACCAAACTATTTAGTTCTTGCTACATCTTGGCTTATTACTTTTGTATCTCATTGCCCAAGTCCTGTACAATTTCAATCACTTAGGATATCATGTTGCACAATATAATGTACCAAATTTCTTATGGCTTAACAACTCACTATGCCTTGATCTCCATGTACTTCAACAAATGAGTTTTAACTTTTTGTCTCCACCCATTTATTCCTATGACTCATAAAGCTGCTATCTATTCTTTTGGCCATGAACCCCAGAAGGCCTTCTGTATTATATTTCTTCTAAAGAGAACCCTTACTGTATGATTTTTTTACTGGGGGGATTGGGATTTTCCACAGTGATGCTCACTTCTTTTTAATAATTTGAGAATAATTTTTCTGCTTTTTTTCCTTTTCTGTCCACTGTTAGTGGGCCTTTCTTACTAAGTTCCCACCCTTAAATGGACATATAAATTTATATTATAGCAACAAAATAGGATACACGACAGTTCTGTTATAGTTAACTTTATTATTATGTATATTATATGACCATATAAATTGTAGTATTATAATTTCTTGTTTTCTAAAAGAACTTTTCATACCAAATTTGGGTATTATCCAGTTGTTTTCCACTGCCAACCCTTTGAAAGAAAAATTAAGGGAACATAAAGCACAAGATATCAAAGAAAAGAAGAAATGGTTCCAACTCCACTTATTTGGTTTACATTTTCCACTATAGAATCTATTTCATTTTTATCTCAAGGGCTAACATATGTGAAATCAGAGTTAATGGAAGAAATAATATCTTATACACATTAGGAATTGTAGCCATTCTATCTTAGTAAAATATTCATAAAAATACAATATAGATTATACTCTGACTGCTACATTCATACTATTACATTAAAGATTGAAGGTATGCAAATCTCATTTACATATTTTCCCAAGAAGATGGATGCACCTAGTCTGGTGGAGAGAATGCTGAACAAATTCCTGCATTAAATTCCATCTCACAGTAGTCAATTAAGTTACTGGAACTGTTGCAGGCACATTAGCCAAATGTTTTTATCTCCAGGCAGCTCTCCTTATAGATCTATAGTATATCTGATTTTCTATAATTTTCTTTATTGCCTCCGTTAAAAGTAGGGTTATTGTTAATGTCCTGGAACCAAATGCAATACAAGAGTTCAGGGAAAAAATATTCTTAATTGAATGAAGTTTTAACTGAATTTTCTGGTATCTGGTATCCATTAAAACATGATCACAAATGCTGTATAACTTGTATATGTATATATTCAGGTGTGTGTAGTTTTTGAGAAATAGTTTATAGATTATTGAACTTAAAAACACTTCCCTTCTTTTAAATGCCTCCTGACTTTAACAATTAAGGAAAATAATAGTCTTAGATCTCACTGGATTAAAAAATACAAATAACTGAAGATAATTTTCACAGTGTGCTAGTTTGATAACTTTTTCAAAGTAACTGTAAAAATAACCAAAAATTTGATGTTCAAAATAGGCCTCATCAACTTGTACAATATCGTGATATATATAACATCTGATATTATTGACAGATGGAAGTGTGTGTGTGTGTGTGTGTGTGTGTGTGTGCGCATGCGCACGTGTGGTATGTATGTCTATTTGCCTTAGAGATGGAGATAGAAAGGAAGATTGTGTTAAGGAGCATTGGCATAATGTCAGAATAGCTGAATGATTTTATTCTTGGCATATCTGCTAAGGTTTATATGATTACAACCTAGGCGCTATATATTTTCTTATTTAGTCTCTTGATTTTCATAACTCTGGTTTTTATAATACAGTTACATTTGTCATGTTTTGAGTTTATATAATAAAGGGCTGAGGAAGTAATAACTTGGGGATGTTCACCTGCTGTTTAATTCAGATAAAGGTCCTGATCCTGGTTTTGCTCTCCAAATGTACTTTGTGCTTTCCATAAACTTTCTTGGTCTGCTGGGGGAATCCTTATAAAGTCAGGGAACCCTTAATCTTAATTGACCAGAAAGCTCAGATAGTAGGACTCTTTGGTACACATGAATGTCTAACAATCCAGAGGATTGCTTATATAATGAAATTCTATTAGGATTTTCAATATTTCCCCAAAAGCTAAAAGAATATATACCATGTCTTCATAATTAGAATCTTATAGAATCTTACCATATTTCAGGAAATAGATTTGCTTATAGGACCTAATATATGTTACTAAATCTTTTGGCAACAATTACTATTATCAGAAACGAAAGAGGGAACATCGCTACAGATCTCATAGACGTTACAAGGATAATAAAAGAATATTTTAAACAACTCTGTTCCCCGAAACTTGATGACTTAGATGAACTGGACCAATTTCTTGAAAATCAGAATCTTCAGAAACTCACACAAGAAACAAACAATTTGAATAGGCCTATATATACGTGTATATATATATATATAAAAGAAATTGAATCAAAAATTAATCACTTTCTAAAACAGAAAGCATTAGGATCATATGGGTTCACTGGTGAATTCTACCAAGCATTTAAAAGAGACATTGTACCAGTTCTCTACAGTCTCTGCCAGAATGTAGAAGTACATCCCAACTTGTTCTTTGAGGCCTAGCATTACACGAATATCAATACAACACGAGACATTACAAGAAAACTGAGATCAGTATTACTCATGAGCATAGATGCAAAGGTCCTCAGCAAAACATTAGAAGAGTATTAGAAAACATTGTAATCCAACCATGTTTAAAAAGAATTCTGTGCCCTGACCAAGTGGAGTTTATCCCAGGTAAGCAAGCCTGGTTCAACATTCAAAAATCAATTAATATTATCTGTCATGTCCACAGGCTATAAGGAAAAAATCACTTGAAATCAATAGACACAGAAAAAACATTTGACAAAATCCAACGCTAATTCGTGAAAAAAAACTCTCCGTAAACTAAGACTAGAAAGGAATGTCTTCAGCTTGATAAAGAACATCTACAAAATACCCTAGACTGGTATCATAAGTAATGATAAGAAAATGGAAGATTTCCTGCTAAGATCAGCAAAAAGGCAAGGATGTCCTTTCTCACTATTGCCTTTCAGCCTTGAACTAGAAATCCTAGTTACTACAATAAGATAAAAGTATGATAAGACCAAAACATGAACAAGGAATAGATATCATGATGAGATTTGCTTCCTAGATATATCATTCCAGCAGCAGTATTGGTAACCACATTAAAATGAGCAAAAAGATTGTTATCATCACCACAGTATAATCTTCAAAAGTTAAAAACACAACTTACTGAAATTCTCATAGAAGGAATAGAGGTCAAAGTTTTTTAACAAGTGAGTTAATGAGCAATTCAGCAAGATCTTAAAATGGATTCAATCAGCGTTTTAGAACTGAGTTTCCTTGATCTTTTTCTTTCTTCTTCTTTTTTTTAAATTTGGAGACTAGTCTGGTTAACTTCCTACTGGACAAAAAAGTCTACCCTTTGTTTGCATCTATCAGTCTATCTATGTACTTTTACAGAAATTCTTTGTGTCTCTACTGGGTGCAAGTTTACATGTCACCACATACTGTCCTTGAGTCTTATCACTTAAGTATACAGCACAAAGCTAAAAATTAAATAAATTTTGGATGAGCTTATTAATATCCCAGTAGGATATTGAAAGGAGGTACAGCTTTTTTTGTGTGTTTTATTCCCAAATATTGGATAGTTTTCTTAACACAATAGCCCAGAATATAGGTGGCCATTGCCCAGCAGAGTGAGAAATTAATTAAAGAGATACTTGGATTGTAGAAGCTACTGGACATGGAGAATGGTAGAAACTGGGATATAATCAGGATAAATCTTGGAATTCTGGATTAAGAAACAAAATAGTCAGTTTTATAACTGCACCAGAAGGAAGAGCAGGCAGAATTTGGGTAAGTGGAGACCTGACTAATTAAAAATGTTCATCATCCAGAGAAATTTTGAGGAGGCCTCTGGATTTTCCAGAGTACATGGGATGAATGCTTGGTCTAGTCTCTTTTCTAAATAACTAGAGGAAATAGTGACCCCAGAAATCTGGGAACCTTGTGGACAACTAGATTATAGCAGTCTGGCTTATACCGTAACAGACATGTACCATCCCCATCTTAATGGTGGTATGAGGAGAAAAGGAGGGGAAAAAATATGAGTAACCATGTGACAAACACTGCTAGAAAATTTACCTTTATCAGTCCTTAAAGACATCCTGGTAGGTCACAGTTTTTATTAAAGACATTTTAGTGTGTGTTGAACAGATGAAGAGAGAGAGGATGGGTCCAACAGCCCCAATTCCCCTCCAGGCATATTCTTTAAAACTAAACTAAACTAAACCCTTTGCTAATGCTGCCGCCTTCGTGATAGTGGAGTATGTGTGGCTTCTTACTGACAGGCTTGTCTTGTATACAAGGCACACAGGTGTATTAAGAAGTTGCACAAATTAAAAAAAAAAAAAGATTAAACAATTTGGTAAACATTGAGCTTTAACAGATGACAGAAGCATAAATACACTTACAAAACAATTGTTTTCAGTGGGTTATTTGCTCAGTGAAGGCACGCCAACCTGAAAGAATGGACAGACTTAACTGGAGGTCTGACGGAAAGCCATAAGAATAAGCTGAAAACAGCCAACACTCCGCACAAAACAGACGCATGGGGATTTAATTACCAGAGGCTCAAGAGACAGCCAAATTGTATAGCTATTTTATTTTTCACAATGAATTGAGCCTTTCACTGAGGCCATCAAGCAAATATTTTGCATCCATGAAGGACTGTGTGGCATAATTATTGAAATGTAGTCATATACTTTAATCTCAGACAGGACAGCATTAAAAATAACTATCAGAAATATTTAGGGCTGAGTGAAAACAAGATGCAGTGCACAGAAATAATTCTTGTTGCAGTCCTCAAGATGCTAGAGAAATCTACTTTTTTTTTTTTTTTAATGGAATGTTTTGTATTTCTAACCACTGTGCTTAATATTGTCCTGGACAAACACTAGGCCTAAATAAAGTGTTCGTTGCAGGGACAGTAGAATGAGCTTAATAGCAAAGAGTTATGCTTACTACCTGGCTCCTCCTCTTACTAAATTCAAAAAAAAAAATGGGAGTATCATCACAATGTAAAGTTAAGAATTCTTTTGCTAGAAAAGTGCGCATACATAAAAAATATAGCATAATCTGAAAATGAAAAATAAATGGACACAATAATGCTGAGAGAATTGAATATAAAGGTATAAAGATAAACATTCTGCTATGGGTACAAGAATAAGAACTAACTCGTGCTGAAATCTTAAAGACACCCATACAAAGTCAGTGAGACACAGGGCAAAAATCAAAACAAAACGAGGCACATAATTAATACTGGGTTAGTTCCTTTTTCTGGAATGTTCACCAGGGATTATTGTGCTTAATAGAAGTCATTATTTCTACTTATTGTAAGCTAAATTTATTGGGAAATGGAAGAAGAACCGAAGTCTCAGGTACATTGGCATATATAGATAAACCAATGGGATATTATGGACCAGACGTTTTTACACTTATCTGCCTAAATGATATTTATATATTGTGTATTCATTAATATATTTTTGTAGTTGTAGTTATTTTTAATACTTTGCCTTTTAGCTTTTATATGAGAATTAAAAGTGATTTACACACAACTGTAACAATATGCTGATATTCTGTATCTGTCCATATATTTGCCTTTACCATGGAATTGTATACCTTTATGCTTTACTGTGGTTTGCCACCCTTTCAATTTTATGTGATGGACTCCCATTCGAATATCCTGTAAGTCAGTTCTAGTAGTGATGAATTCCCTCACCTTTAGTTGGTCTGTGAATGTCTTTGTCTGTCCTTCACATTTGAAGGATAGTTTTATGATACAGAGTGTATTTGGTTGGCAGGGTTTTCGTTTTTTTTTTCAGCACTTTGAATATATCATTCTACTTCCTGCTGACCAGTAAGGTTTCTGCTGAGAAACAGTCTGATAGTCTTATGGGAGATCCCTTGTATGTAATGAATATTTTGGCTTTTGAAGCTTTCAGAATTGACTTTGTGTTTAAATTTTGATAATTTGATTATGTGTTTCAGTGTAGACTTCTCATGATTTAGACTCTGGAGTCTTTTGAGTTTCACTAATCTGGATGTCCATTTGTTCCCTCAGATTTGGGAAGGGTTTTTTTTTTTAATTTTTTATTTTAATTTTTTTTTTGGCATTATTTCTTTATACAAGCATTCTGATTTCTTCTCCCTAGCCTCTCCTTGTAGGACTTCCATAAAGCATATGTTCTTTCACTTGATGGTTGTCCTATAAATCTCTGTTTCTCTTTCCTCTTCTTCAATATTTCTCTTTTTGCTTCTCTGACTGGATAACTTCAAATGACGTCTTTCTGAATTTGCTGATACTTCTGCCTGAACAAATCTGCTGCTGAAGCTTTCTGTGGATTTTTTTTTCAGTCCTTTATTGTATTACTCAGTTCCAGAACTTCTCTTTGGTTTCCTTGTATAGTTTCTGTCTCTTTGTTGATGTCCTCATTTTGTTCGAGTATTATTTTCTTGATTTCGTTTGTTTATCTGTGTTCTCTTGTAACTCACTGCTCTTTAAGATAATTATTTTTAATTATTTGTCAGTAAATCCATAGGTCTCCATTTCTTTAGGGTTGGTTAATGGAGATTTATTTTGTGCCTTTGTTTGTGTCATGGTTTTTTGAATCTTCATGTTCCTTGTGACTTAGTATTGGTGAAATTTGAAGAAACAGTCACTTCTCCCTGCCTTATAGTCTGGCTTTAGCAGTGAGCCCAATCTGAGATTCCAGGAGCTATTTGTTTCTTTTCAATAGATTGTACTCTCTGGATATATGAGTATAAAATCCCAAATAGAAGGATACCCAATTTTCTTTCTTCTTATTTTTTTCCCCAAGATTCCATGATCTCTTGCTGTTTGTGGCACCTCACTGCTATGCCATGGTATGGGGCATTGAAGGCATTCTCCACTCCTCTCCTTTCCTCTTTGTGAAGAAACTTTGTGTTCTGCAATTTCTCCCTGTCTTGCAATGGTGTGCTGGGCACAGTAAGAAGCTGATCATGTTTTCTGTCCTCACCAAACCATGCTAGCTCCGTCAGCATTTCAGGTGAGGTGAGATAGAAACCACTCCCTAGGGCTGTATGCTGAAAGGATGGAGTTTGGGAGGCCTGCTCTACCACTCTCCATTCTGCCTGGGGGAGAAGCTTCCAGGTTTTTCATCACCTTACAATCTTTTTTTCCCCCTCCTCCCAATCTCACAGAACCATACTGGGTTCAGTAAGCCACCCACACCTTTACTTTATCCTGATCTGCCCCTAGACATCTAAACTATGCTAAATTCCCTCAGCACTCCAGGTAAGAAGAGACACAAACTAGCTCCTAGGGCAGTGCCCTAAAATACAAGCTTGTTAGACAAGCTCCAATCTTTTTGATCTCCTAGAGGAGAAGCTACAAGATTTTGCACCTTCTCCCAGCCCTACAGAATCACGCAGGCAGCAGTAAGTTGCTTGTCCCATTTCTTTGATCTGAGCTGCCACCATCTGTCAAAACTCTGCCGGTTCCATCAATGCCCCATGTGATGTAAGATAGTATCCAATATTTCAGGCAGTGCACAGATGGCTGGGACATTGGATGCATGCTCCACTCTGTCTTGTCCCCAAAGAAGAAGCGAAAGCAGTACATTCTCTCTTGGTGCTCAACTGTGCCGTGTTGGGGGAGGGGCTGATGCAGGTAAAGTGAAATAGCTCTTCTAGTCCATTTTAAGCCAATTATTGTCAGTTTGTGTTTGTCTGGAGTACCGGAACCAATTAACTGGGATCTAGACTTCTCATGAAGGTATTTTGGTCCATATATTTTGGGTAAATTGGTGTTTGTGTGGGCTGACAGGGCTGGGACTTCCTGTTCTGCCGTCTTGCTGACGTTCCTCTCAAGTCTGGCCTTGACTTGATGAAAAAATATTAATTCTTAAGTGAAAAAACTGATAGGATGCTCAGTCAAGTTACATTTTCAATGTCCATTATTCCATCAAAAGTTTCTAGATATAGCCAACACACACACACATGCACATGCATGCACGCACGCACACACAGGCTCTACTAAAATTAATCAATAGTAACCAAAAAATAGAATTCTTAGAATTATTAGTAGATAACAAAATTAAGAAATTAATTATAAATATAATCAAAGTTTTAAAGAAAAATATAAACATAACCAGGAAAAAATAGAAGAAATATAGAAACATACATAGAATTTATAGAGATGAAAAATATATTCAGTCAGTGGGGTTAACAGAATGTTAGTGCAGACCAAAAGGCCAGTAAACTTGAAGACATAGCAATAGGAATAATCCAAATTGCAGCAGAGAGAGAAAAAGGAAAAACAAAACAAAACAGGGCTTCAGTAGCCTGCAGGACAATCTCAAATGAATTAAAACATGCTAGTTTGAATTGTATAATGAAAGGGAAAGTAGAAAATAATTTGAAGAAATGTCTATAACCTCCTCATATTTGATGAATTCTGGATACTCACTGACTCAAAATTTTAGTGGACACAAAACAGGATAAATAAAAAGAAAGCCCCTAAGACATAAGCAGTCTAGTTGCTACAATGATGTAATGAGAGAATTGTAAAATTAGCCTTCAAAATGAAACCGAAAGATCTTTTTGAATTTGAGAGAATTGTTCACCGCCCTACATGTGCTGCAAGAATTGGCCGTGGGACTTCTACAGCGGAAGGAGATGATCTCATCTAGAAAATCAGATCTAAATAAGAAATAAAAAATACCAGAAATCCTAAATATGTGGATAAATATAAGCATAATTTTCTCATTAAAAACCTTTAAAAGATAATTGCTCAAAGGAATAATACTTTAAATGTATTGTAATAAATTTACAAAAGCAGTGATAAGCTAGGAGGAAAATATGTGATGGCATAGCCACAGGGAGGCCATGGGTAAGGAAGTATGTTCTTCTTCAGGGTCCTTACTTTTGTTTATTAGCAGATATCATAGTAGCTGACAGTAGACTATTATTTGAGTTAAAGATGCATATTTTAAGTCAAAGAGGACTCCCATAAAATAGGAAAAAAGACAGCAAATCAATAAGTCAGTAGAGGCGATAAGTTGAATTATTACAAATACTTAAAAGAAGTTAAAAAAAAGAGGAAGAAGAAGAGAAGAAGGAATGAAGGACAGGTGCAATAATTAGTCAAGAAATGAAATGCAAAATAATGATGAATAATGTAAAAAATACAAAATAGAAGTGAAGGAATATGTGGAAGAGACGGGAACAAGGGGTCTGTAGGGCAAATAGAAAACAGTTGCTAGTGAGGGAGATTTAAATATAACCACCAATAATTTAAATACCCTAAACACTTCATTTGAATTAGGAAAAAAAGCAAGATTCAACTGCACACCGCTCTAAGAATCCTACTGTAGGGGCCCCTGGGTGGATCAGTTGGTTCAGTGTCTGCTTCTTGGTTTCAGCTCAGGTCATGACCTCATGGTCAGTGAGTTAGAGCTCCGTATCGGGCTCTGGGCTGACTGCATGGAGCTTGCTTGAGATTCTCTCTCTCTCCATCTCTCTGCCCCTATCCCATTCACACTGTTTCTGTCTTTCTCAAAATAAATAAATAAACTTTAGAAACCTACTTTAAAAACAAAAAAGCTTTTTAAAAAAAATTTTAAGGTTTGCTTATTTTTGAGAGGGAGAGAGAGAAACTGAGGATGAGTAGGGGAGGGGCAGAGACAGACACACACAGAATCCAAAGCAGGCTCTAGGTTCTGAGCTGTCAGCACAGAGCCCGATGCAGGGCTCAAACCCATGAACCGAGAGATCATGACTTGAGCTGAAGTCGGATGCTTAACTGACTGAGCCACCCAGGCACCCCGTTAAAAAAGGAGAGAAAAGGATATAGAGAGCCAACACTAATGATAAGAAATTTGGAATGACTGAAGTAATTTCATACAAAATAGTTTAAAACCAAAAAAAATCACCAGGAAAAAAAATTATCAGAAAAGGGTCAACTCATCAAAACATACATTCCTTAACGTGTATGCACTCAACAGCAAAGTTCCAGAATACATGAAAACACATGAAAAACTGACAAATGGAAGGAGAAATAGAATAATTATATATGTACCAAGTTTTAGTGGTCTCAGTAATTGAGAGAATAAGAGCAAAATCAGGAAACACCCAGATTTGGAAAAAACAGTAGCACCTATATCATTAAAATTTGTATTTTTAGGACACTTCACCCAGGGTGTCACTGGCGGAATTCTGATGGTGTCCTTCCACCCATCAAGATTCCTGTTCCCTCTTTGTTCAATCAAACACTGATCCAGGTGTTTTGTCTACTAATGCAAGTCTCAAGTCAGTTTCCCTGAAGATACGGAGACTAGCTCCTGGGGTCCTACTTAGATGAGCCCTTTAAAGGTAGAGCAATTTTTCTGACCAGTGCACGGAGGTTGTTGCTGGCTCCAAGAATGAAGGATGGCACTTGGGTAGGAGCTGAAGTGAGCAATGAAACTCGAGACCTCACGCCTACAGTTGCAAGTATTTGGACTCTGCCAAAAGACTGAATGAGCTTCCGATTATATTTTTCTCCAAGTTTCCAGGTAGGAGTTCAGCCTGACCAATGCCTGGATTTCATCTTGTGAGACCTGAAGCAGAAAACCCAGTATAGCCTATCCAGACTTCTAACAATCCGAAATTTGAGATCATAAATGGATATTGTGTAAGTTGCCAAAGGAAACTGAAGCTTTCATATAACATGACAGTAGAAGGCTTCTATGCTGCTATAAAAACATTGATTTCAAGTGCTCGTAGGGCATCCAACAAGACACTGAACCCTAAAACTAGTCTTAGTGAATTTAAATGAATGGAAATTATGCAGGTAATTATCATAATCAAATAACATGTTCTTTAAACATAATGGGATTTAATTAAGAATTAATATTCTCATATCTGGAATATTCCAAATACACAAAATTAAGTCATAGTCTTCTAAATAAATTGATCATCAGAGAAGAAATCACAGGGGAAGCTTGATAACATCTTGAGCTGAAAATACAGCCTATCAGAATTATCACAGTAGATGCTACTTGCATGTACCTCTTAATCAGTTTTAAATTAAGTGTAGGGTTTACCTTGACTTTCTTTTTTTTTTCTTTTTCTTAATGTTTTATTTATTTCTGAGAGAGAGACAGACAGACAGACAGACAACGTGAGCAGGGGAGGGTCAGAGAGAGGGAGAAGCAGAATCTGAAATAGGCTCCAGGCTCTGAGCTGTCAACACAGAGCCTGATGCAGGGTTCAAACCCATGGACTATGAGATGATGACCTGAGCTGAAGTCGGACACTCAACCAACTGAACCACCCAGACACTCCTACCTTGGTTCTCTTAATTCCTGTCCTTTCTGGAAATATTTTCCTGTTTTCTACAATCCATTGTTGGGAGTAAGAGCACTTTCATATGCTGCCCTGCCAAGTGAGTGCACAGCCCAGAGGCCACTAACATTAAAGAAATAGCAAGGGGAGTGCCTCGTAGATGAATTGCTCCACTGTGACATTAGGCATCAGGAGAGCTCTCAGCTCTCTTTTTTTACAGACTTGCCACAGAGTTTGTCTTATACACTTAGGCCAGTCAGTAGACTTCCACATATATACCTGGTTGAAGTCATGCTACCACTCATTTCCTTCTCTGAAAGAACCTTAAATGATGGTCATGTTTATAGCAGAGAAATATTTATCTTTGGTGAGTGCATAACAGAAAACAGCATTAAGCATCATTAGAACTAGGAACCATGAAACACACCCAACATCAAAACCTTACCTACAGGAGCGACAGGGCTATGGGGGTTGGAAGACTATGATGAGTAAGCATGTGCTTGTTACTGTGTCACCATTATTCTTGGTTGTTAATATTGTTTATTTCAGTAATAAAGAACTAAGAAAAAGTGTTTTAAAATAAACTTCCTCCTCCTCTTTTCACTTCTTTTCCCCTTCCCTCACTTCTTTTTAAATAATATATGCTTTATGTGGATAGTAAAACTGTAATCATAGCCCAGAGCCACGTAGGAAGTTGTGCTGAAAGCACATCTAAATAAATCATAAGATTTTCCCCAGCCATCTTTGCTCTCAAAAAGCACCTCTCAAGGTGGACTTCTATATGTCTGCAGCACTACTTAAAACATTTTTGGTAGTTTGACTAATATTCATTTTATTTCATATTGTTCATCTTCTACCTCTCTTTCTCCCTGACTGCTCCAAGACCAGCCTATGCATACGTGAGCCATTCTCATCAAAGCTGTGAATTATTCTTAGAACCATATTGTGGTTCAGCTTAAGGAATTGGAATACCTACTACCTGTAAGATGTGCATGGGCTATAATTGCTATACAATTACAACACAATTTTGTATTTACTGAGGCTCTGTTTTTAGTGAATCAGATGGCTCTCTTTATAGATGCCATTGTAGATATATGAGACATAGAAGGTATTTCTAAGGTATTAGGGACAAGAGGCTCAGATGGGGGAGCATGTTTAAGTGGTTTTATGATGTAAATGTGGGAAAAGGACAAAAGTTTCTTTCTGGCTTTTGCTTATTTTTCATGTTTTTAGGGGCAAAGTGCCAGGGTTGAAGTACTGTCAGAGACCGGCTCCCGCCGGGGTCCAGGGTCCCTGAAGGATGGACAGTGTCGGCGAGGGAGGGGTGAGAGAGGCCCCAGAGTCTTTCTGGTCACCAGGCAGGCATCTCCGCCCTGACTGGGCTTCAACTTTATAATTAAGTGTTTGGGGGATGGCACAGAAGTGGCATTTGCCTTAGACAATGATTTCCGATAACAAACTTCTTTGATATGTAAGAATTTCCCAGAACATAGATTTGTAGAAGACTCCTGCATAACCTTTATCAATAGTGACTGAGGTTGGGGATTTAGATGCTTACCCTATGGGGAAGAAGTTATCTTTAGCATATCAGACAATGTTTTTGGCATAAAAGGTTAAAGTTATTTCTCTGTAAGCAGGGGTCAAACAGGTCTTTCAGGAGACACCTTTGCTCCCATAATCACAAAAGCAGTTCCTCAATAGGTTCCTTCACAGGTAGCAATCAGGATATTCAAGGCCAGAATAAGTCACTCCAAATACTTGATAACAAATGCCTTGGTGGGGTGGGGGGCGGCTAGTGCTCCAAGCAGAAACAATTGGGTGGGGGTGGATATCTGCCCTTGACTCTGAATTAGGCTCTCTGTCTCAGGGCTAGACTCAAGCCCCCTTTATTATGTAAGTCTTGGATCTGCAAGGCCCTTAGGAAGAGCCTTTTGACATCATCCACAATGTTTTCATCTGAAATCTCTTTGGAAAAGGCAGGAACATGCCTTTCCTCATGAGCGATCTGTGTGGGGAATATCGGTCTGATCTGGAATCTTGTGAGGCCTGGTCAGTACCAGGAGCCACATTTCCAACATGAGCCAGTAGTAGCAGAAGGAGACACCAGTTTTCGTTTCTCATGGCAGGAGCTGTGCAAACGCTACCATTTCCTTGCTGTGACTGTCATCCAGTGAGGCCAGTGTGGCTCCCAGCAGACTACTTGTGAGGAAGGAGTGAAATGGGCACATCTCACATGGGCAGTGAGCTGTTAGTCCCGTCAGCAAAGGGCCAGATTTATAAACTGTTGAGTTAATGTTTTTGTTAATGTTGTATCCTTCATTAAAAAGCAGTTCCATTAAATGAATTATTATTATTATTATTTTTATTCATTAAATTATTTTTATTCCATTAAATGAATTATAATTATTATTAACTAAAAATTACAGCTTGATTTCAAATTCACAGGTATCTGTATTGGTTTTCCTTTGCTATATCAAAGTTTGTCAACTTGATTATAATAAATAGTGTTAAAATCCAGAAAAGTCGAGTTTACAGAGTATGCATCACATGATATCAGTTGGCTCCATTTTATCATTACTTATACAAATAATTCAACTGATACTTTTCAGGTTTAACCTATTGTTGGGACAGAAGGTCTACCATCAGCCCACCTCATGTTCTTGCTGAGTGTACCAGACTGTCCCTTGACATTGAGCACTCTCTGTAGCTAGTCACAAAGGCAATTAAGTAAGGCAAGATCTCCAAAGAGTGAATCTCCTGTGACTCATTTCTCCCCAGGGGAGAAGAACTGGCTTGTTTGCTGCTTATTACAAACGAGATGAAGCCCAGAGTCTTGGGGGCCTCAGATATGGCACATGGAGAGCCATCCCTGGATGTCAAAGTGCCTCTGTGCTGCTGAGGTGCTGATCTATAATTGGCAAAGAAAACGGAATCCAGGACTCCTTTAGATCATAGACTGCAGAGATGTTAGAGCCTTGGCTGATGTGAGAAGAAGCAGGAAGTAAGGTTAAGTTTTAGAGGGCAAATGGCAACCGTCTCACACGTGACCTTATGCTTCAAGCTACTGTTATTCAGTTGAGGACCAAATCTGCCCTGCAACAAAGCCTGCTGCTTTTGGATTTCTGTTTCTATGATTATATTATAGCTAATATAGGACGCTTCTCCAAGGCCAGTAAAATTCCATGCAATCCTGTAGAGGATGCTGGTGAAAGCTGCTTCACTCTGGCTATATAATTTGACAGAATGACAGCTCTGTACACAAATCCCTCATACGGAGAATTTTTAAGTTTTAAGATCTGATGCACTTAACCCTACTCCACAGTATGGAGGACTCCAGTAAATGTGTGGTTAGTACCAGGAAGCCCTGCATAGCAGGCCATCACCATTTTGAGCCAAAAGATGCCCAGGACAAAGACAGACTCTTCCCCAAACCAGGCAAAGTATCCAAGATAATCCAAGACAATCAGACAGTTATGCAACCAGTTGAAAGGGAAGGTACCTCTATAGAACAAAATTCTTCCATAGAAACAAATCTTCCTTTATTGGAGAAACCAAGGGTGTGGCTCTTAGAATAAATTAATCCTTATGCTTCTCCACTATCTGACCTTGGACCGCAGTATTCTCATTTGACAGCCTTTAAGGAAAAGGGAGAATTAGGGTGGACCTTAGGTTTCACATCTACAGGTGATACAGAAAGCCTTAATTCCCAGTGAAGTTACAGTGGAGGAGGGGCAAAAAGTGATAGATACAAAGGTTTGTGCCCTTGGGATATCAGGTTCTTCTGAGAGTGGTGAGCCAAGCATTCAGTTGGCTGGATTTGGAAATGGAGTGGTATCAGGAAAGGAGGTAACTACAACCACGTGGGTTAAGATCATTCTGACCCTTATTATGTCTTCTGTTGTGCGTGCTACTGAACATATAGTTGACCTTGATGTTTTACCTGCTTGTCCTATGAATGCTCATCAAGTCCAAGTGGGATTTTGTTGGTTACAAAGAGCATCTTCTAGGGAGGCAGTAGTGGGACTTGTGCCGATCATACCACCAAATAGACTTCCTGTTTGTATGTATATGTATATATAATATACATTATGTATAATGTATATATATAATAATATATAACGATCTAAGAGGAGAAAAGGAGGTCACAGAACTCCTGTGGGGTGCTCCGAGTTCCTCTCCTTCAATGCAACCCAGTCCCTGCACAGGTGCCATGAACTCTTATTCTCCCCAGCCCATAGAAATTCAGACTCTGGGAACTAACACACACCCAAAGTGATAATGCTCTGGCTACTGCTATTACTGTGAATATTGAACTGTCCCTCATCTCTGATCTCTGAGTCTTGTGTTTTCTAATAGCATCCACAAAACTATGGCAGGATAACTCACTAGCTTGCAGTGCGGGTAAACTTCCAAACCCTCCACAGTTCTTGACAGCCAAGTCAGATTCTAAGGAGAAATAGAAGATTGAAACTTGAGACAGGAAAGGAAATTTTACTGGCCCCATGGCCCTCAATACCAGGAAGGAAGTCCAGCACCTAATCAGGCTGTTTGGATATTAAGAGACGGTATTTGCCTCATCTGGGGATTTTGTACAAGCTGACCAGAAAATATGCTCAGTGTAGGTGGGTTCTTGAGCAGCATTTACGTCGGGGCCTAAATTCTCCCAAGGTTCCTTCTGAATGACAGGTGTCTGTTATCTGTTATTGATGACTACAGTGATTGGAGCCTCTGAGAAAAGGAGGCAGCTTCTGCCTGGCAGTTCTCTGTAGGTATAAGATGCGTTGCCTCCCCAGTAGATCTACAGCTACATTCTTTTGAGAAGGCAGTCTTACATATCACATGGTTCCATGCCAGGGCCTAGAATTGTCCCCTGGTTCAAGATACATATTTTAAAATAATGTATCATTTATTATAGCTGAATTTAAATGCAAGAATCTTAATTTTTTAAGAATATACCTTTATTTTGTATCTTGCCTCAATGTCGATTCTTAATGTTTTTGGCAAGTTTTGGAGACCAAGTACCTCTCACAGGATTTTCAGGGGAAACATTGTGCCTGGATAGTCCCATGTTGGGTTGGGGGCCACTCAGGTGCTAACTGCAGAGTTGGGAAGGCTCAACGGTCTTCTCTTATTAGATGCAGATGGTACATTCAAGAGAGAAGCCATCTCTGCAGTTATTCTTTTTTTTTCTTTTCTTTCTGCTACAGATTTTATTTTATTTTTTAATGTAATTTATTGTCAAGTTGGCTTCCATAAAACACCCAGTGCTCATCCCAACAAGTGCCCTCCTCAGTGCCCATCACCCACTTTCCCCTCTCTCCACCCCCCCATCAACCCTCAGTTTGAGTCTTGTATGGTTTGCCTCCCTCCTTCTCTGCTTGTAACTTTTTTCCCCTTCCCCTCCCCCGTGGTCTTTTGTTAAGTTTCTCCAGATCCACATATGAGTGAAAACATATGGTATCTTTCTCTGACTGACTTATTTCACTTACCATAACACCTTCCAGTTCCATCCACGTTGCTGCAAATGACCAGATTTCATTCTTTCTCATTGCCATGTAGTACTCCATCATATACATAAACCACATCTTGATCCATTCATCAGTTGATGGACATTTAGTCTCTTTCCATGATTTGGCTATTGTTGAAAGTACTGCTGTAAACATTGGGGTGCATGTGCCCCTATGCATCAGCGCCCCTGTATCCCTTGGGTAAATTCCTAGCAGTGCTATTGCTGGGTCATAGGGGAGTTCTATTTTTAATTTTTTCAGGAATCTCCACACCGTTTTCCAGAGCGGCTGCACCAGTTTACATTCCCACCAACAGCGTAGGAGGGTGCCCCTTTCTCCACATCTTTGACAGCATCTATAGTCTCCTGATTTGCTCATTTTAGCCACTCTGACTGGCATGAGGTGGCATCTCAGTGTGGTTTTGATCTGCATTTTCCTGCAGATCAAATGAGAGATGTTGAGCATCATTTCATGTATCTGTTGGCCATCTGGATGTCCTCTTAGGAAAAGTGTCTGTTCATGTCTTCTGCCCATTTCTTCACTGGATTAGTTGTTTTTCAGATGTGGAATTTGGTGAATTCTTTATATATTTGGATACTAGCCCTATATCCATTATGTCATTTATAAATATCTTTTCCCATTCTGTCAGTTGCCTTTTAGTTTTGTTGACTGTTTCCTTTGCAGTGCAGAAGCATTTTACCTTGATGAAGTCCCAGTAGTTCATTTTTGCTTTTAATTCCATTGCCTTTGGAGATGAGTCAGCTGCTGAGGCTGAGGTCAGAGAGGTTGTTGGCCTGCTTTCTCCTCTGGGGTTTTGATGGTTTCCTGTATCTCTGCAGTTACTCTTTATGCAGAATAGTCACAGGCACATCTTTAGAGGATTTCACCTCCCCCTTGACCAAGAACAGAAGTCTTTGACTTCCTTGGGAGCCTGCTTCCAGGAATTTCTTGAGGATACTTGGACTTGGTTTGTTGATGGCTTGGCCAGACTAAATGTTGCTGGTGTCCACTGGGTGGCAGCAGTCATCCAGCCCCAGTAACTACTCTGAAAGACTGTTATTCTTCCCGTAGACTAGTAGTCTGCAAACCAGTCTTTATTGTGTATGTTCCACATAAGGATGATTTAGTTTACTAGGAATATATTAAGCTCATAGAAGACAGCAGTCAGATCCCATGCCAGGTCCTAGAATTGTCCCCTGGTTCAAGATACATATTTTAAAATAATTTATCATTTATTATAGCTGAATTTAAATGTAAGAATCTTATTTTTTTTAAAATATACCTTTATTTTGTATCTTGCCTCAATGTATTTGAAGCATGTAGTCTAGTTTATTTGTCTGAACAGCTAACTTCCTGATACATTGTTTAAAAAAGTAATCATAAAGGCACACAATGGTTCATCTTATTGTTATTAGAATATTTAGATGACTCATTGACTGAGGATTCGGTGTAGCTAATGAGTGGCGAATTTTTGCTATGTCCTGGTGCAAATCTCCATGGTCTATTTATCCCATCAGATGCACTGAGAGAATGGACCAATGTTGGCTCCTGAGAGGTGGGTCTCTGATTCAACGAATCCTGTTAACCTGAATGATCCCTATCCATAGCTACTGCCTCCAGTAATGATTCTTATACTTGGTTCTTCATGATTCTTAATGTTTTTGAGTCTTAAGAGACCTAATGTAACCAAAAGCTACTATTGACATAGAGCCACAGGAATATCTTCACGTGATTTTATGTCTAGCTTCAGCCTTCTGAATCAGTCCTACCTTGCAAATTAAGCTGGACCAGGGAAGGCTGTCCCTAGTTAATTTTCCATTATACTTTGGAAAGTGGATACTGTTTGGCAGGTGATGTTGCTGCTTAGGTTTCTGCACTAAGTTCACCACCAGACTCTAAACTGTGTGTAGTAATGTTATACAGTGGAAAAATATTGGACTTGAGTTTTTAATGAGTTTTAGCCCTTTGTCTTCTCAGAGTTAAAACTGTAGCCTTAAGTAAGTGACTTCACTCTCTGACAGTTTTCTAATGTGCCAAATTTCAAATGAAAGAAACTAATTGAGACCTAACAAGTCTTACTGTCTCTAGTCATTCCAAATTTCAATTCATTTTTCACTCTTAAAAGATTAAACTTCTTAGAACAATATTCTGAACACATCACCTCCCCTGCTGAGTATTACCAAGTAGCTTTTCTATGCTAAAAGATAAAAGTTCAAGTTTCTCAGATAGTTATACCACTTTGGTTCAATTCACTATGCATTTATTGAATGGATACCGTCTATGTAATAATATTCTAGGCTGTAGTGATGTAAAGATAAATGCCATAAACTTTTTCCTTTTTTTTTGTAAGAAACTTAAAAGTTTTTTACTGTTAGTTGAGATGTCCTTGTAAGTATTTTTAAAATATCATACTATGTGTAGTAAACTATCACACTATGTGCATAGTGATAAACATAAGCATTATGAAGGTCCTCCAAAAAGAAATAAATAATTAAAATAATAATAATAATAGCCATCATTTGTTGATAGCCTGCTGTGTATTGTATACCAGGGCACTGTTTCGAAGTTTAGATACATTTTTTTTTTTGTGAAAGATTATCTTCCTTTTCCAAATGATACAATTTCATGAAAACATGGCTTACCGAAATTACATAACAAAAAGTGGATTCACACTCAAATTTGCCTAATTACAACATCCATGCCCCACTATATTACTTATATGTAGCTGCTATTATAAAATATCACAAATTTGGTAATTATTTTAAAAATATAATGTTCATTTACTTATTTTGAGAGAGAGACTGAGAGAGAGCAGGGGAGGGACAGACAGAGAGGGAGACACAGAATCTGAAACAGGTTCCAGACTCTGAGCTGTCAGCACAGAGCCCAATGCGGGGCTCAGACCCACGAACTGTGAGATCATGACCTGAGCCGAAGTCAGATGCTTAACCGACTGAGTAACCCAAGCACCCCAGATTTGGTAACTTTAAATAATACACATTTACTATCACATGGTTCCATAGGTCAGAAAGTCTGACCCAGGTCTCAATGAAGGAAATTCAGTGTCTGAGGGCTGTACTCCTTCTGGAGGCTCTAGGAGAGAATCTGTTTCTTGCTCACTCAGGCTGTTGGCAGAATTCAGTTCCCCATGGTTGAAAGGACTCAGCTCCTTGTTTCCTTGCTGGCTGTTGTCTGAGGGTTATATTCAGCTTTTCAAGGCCACCCACATTCCTTGTCTAGTGGCTCTCTTTGCTCCATCTCAAAGCAAGTAATAGTAGCTAGAGTCACTCATATAATTTAAATATTTTCTGCCTCTCAATTTTCCAACTTTACTCTTCTGCCTTCCTCTTGGATTTTTTTTTAGGATTTATAAGATTAGATTAGGCTTACTAGGAGAATTCAGGATATTATTCCCATTTCAAGATCCTTACCTTTAATCACATCTGCTAAAATTACATTTTTCCCCGCACCATGTTACTTTAGTAACACATTTGCAGAGATGTGAGCAGCCACATTTATTGAACTACCACACTCAGTTCTCTTTTCTCTAAAGAATAAGGTAACTGGTAAAGTTTGTTTAGTTGGATCTAAAAGTAGCCTTTTAGTAGAGAAAGGCTAAAACTAGGAAGAAGATCAAGGACGCAGGTACATAAAAGTCCACAAGTGTTTAAAGGAATGGACAGATACCTGGAGTGAATGAAAGGTAGACACTTTAGCAAGGACTTGGAATAATGCCAGAAACATGGGCCTGGCTTGTGAATGTCTTTGAGTAATATACTCAGGGGCTGAGAATAAATCTGAGTGAAGATGGGGATGAGTAAATGTTTTGGCCATGAAGCAGACAGCCGAAAATCTTACATGGTTTTATCTCCACAAATTCCATATATGATTTTTGGAGTTGTGAGAGGACATGGAGTTAGAATTCTGGTTCCAGTATTGACTGGTTTGTTCTCTACATGGTCACTCTTAAAGTTTGATGCAGAACAAGGGTGATCATACCCTTGCATATATACATGCATGTGCATGTGCATATATTTCTACCCATGCACGCAGTTAGGAAATGCTTTGTAAGTTATCAAGTGCCGTGAAAATATTAGTTTGGATCTCAAACAAAATTGATTTGATACTTAATCCACAAGTATGCTGTGAATCATGCCTGTTTTTATTAGTCGTGTCCGTTTTCAATTGCTAGAGAGACTTTTTTATTCTCTGTTTTTCTTCCATGAATTCTAGTCTTTGTATTAAGGCAGCTTAGCATCCGGTATCCCTGTGGGGCCATTGCTGTGACCCCAGTGACCTAAGTGCTATGTCTGCTGGTGTCTGCAATCCTTTATGGCCTTCACTGTCATTCAGTTCTCTCACCACATATTGAACTGTGTTATTAGTGAGCCTTTACTATAATTGCATAAATGGGTGTTATTTTTTAACTCCATTAGGACAGAGATGTAACCATTTGCTTCTTGTTCTTTCTTAGTGTTTCTGTTTGGCCTCAGATTTTAGGCAATGGACACAATTTCAGTGTTGATCCATTCTAGCTGTGCCATGTGCCAACAATATGAATATGCATGAGTTAATTAATTTTAGTGTAAAATCAAGATAAAATTTATTTTTGAATGTTATGAGAATTAGAAATAATATATACAAAATGTCCAGTAGTGGTTGGCATTCAACTGATTTTAGCTATGATCATGAAAGTGATGACTGTTAAGGAATATTTTCTTTTTTCTTTTTTTTTTTTAATTTTTTAATGTTTTATTTATTTCTAGAAGAGAGAGAGAGAGTGAGAAGGGTAGGGTCAGAGAGAGAGGGAGCCACAGACTGAAACAGGCTCCAGGCTCTGAGCTGGCAGTCAGCACAGAGCCCGACGCGGGGCTCGAACCCATGAACCGCGAGATCATGACCTAACTGAAAGTCGGACACCCAACCGACTAAGCCACCCAGGCACCCCTATTTTCTTTTTTTTTAACTGAAGCATATGTTCACCTAAATTTGTTTTGATATAGTTATTTAAGTAGTGATCTGGGGTTTTTTCCCCCCAAAATATTTTATAATTATTTACTTAGACTTCGAAGTAGCTTTGTAAGTGAGGTCAGTTATAATAACTGTTTTAGTAATAGAGACATTTTTATATAGAAAGGTTAAAAGAACTGATTAAGATTGACTTTGAGTTGCTGAAGGTCTGTGAATTGACCTCAATGTGGTGATTTTGGGCTCTAGGGTTAGTTAACTGTTTTGCTTCCTGCAAAGCCTTCTCTCACCAAAAGTGAAATGTGTGGTGCTAAAACTATCTGACATTTGTACATAGTAATCAAAATTATTTGGCATTTTGGTTATGCAGCCAAAAATCTTTCAAAAAAATAGAGACCTTTTCTTGACATTATTTGTTATTTACAAAATTTTATGTTTTTTTCTTAAAACTTTAAAAGAAGGGTACCTTTGATAACCTCATTACTTCAATTTTTTTCTGCCTTCAATTCATTTGTCAATATATTCTTTGTAATTTATGACTATTTCCCTTTATCTTTATAAATACATTATATGTATATGTATATGTATATGTATATGTAAATTATTTTGTACATTATTATGTACATTATATATATGTACATTATTATATGTAAATGTATAATGTATATACATTTTTTGTATATTTTTTGTACATTATTATGTACATTATATAATGTACATTATTATATGTAAATGTATAATGTATATACATTATATGTATATATATTATATGTGTGTGTGTATAATATACACACACACATATATACTCATCAGCAGATTTCAGGGAAAATGCAGCATTATCCTGCCCTAGAGATAACAGTTGAATACAGCAGTATAGTCAATATTTGCTAAGGCATAATTAGCTGTGATAATATACCTTGGCTGGTTTATAGAATTTGAAGCCATTTACATTTCCTACCAGCTCAATTTTCTCGCCTATATAAAGGATGCTGGTCTCTGTTTCTCTTTGGGAATTGAAAGGATAGTGATATAAAATAATACGTGTTAAGGGGCCCCTGGGTGGCTCAGTTGGTTCAGTGTCTGCTTCTTGGTTTCAGCTCAGGTCATGATCTCATGGTTAGTGAGTTCGAACCCCATGTTGGACTCTGCACTGACAACATGGAGCCTGCCTGAGATTCTCTCTCTCCCTCCCTCCCTTTCTCTCTCTCCCTCTCTCTCTCTCTCTCTCTGTGCCTCCTCTACTCTCTGTCTCTCAAAATAAATAAACTTAAAAATATACATGTTAATGTCCTATAAAAATAAGTTATTTATATTATTTTCCACTGTGATCCTAATCTCTTCTTTTTTTATAAATAATAATAGAACTTTATTCTGCCTCAAACTTCTCCCCTCCCCCAACTTGAATAAAAGTTTACGTCATTCACCCAGTTTCTTATGCCAAGACTTCAAAGCAATTTTTGACCTCTCCCACTCCGATTATCCACCTTCAATCTATCAGCAGTTTTTGTGGGCTTTATCTTCAAAAATTTTCAGATTTCATCCCCTTTTCACTATCAACCCTGCAGTCACTCTAACAATAATAAATAATAGCTCACATTTATTGGGTAATTACTATGTTCCAGGCATTGCCTACTAAATACTCTTAATAATGCTAGTGTGAACCTACTTCATTGCCTAACTGGGTTACTGGAATAGACTCCTAATTTATCTCTTTTTATGCATTCGTGCTACTCTATTGTCCACTTTCCATGTGCCTGGCCGATGTTTTTATTTAGAACTTTTTATGTTATTTATTATCCCATGATTCTAGGTAAGAATTGCCAGGAGCTCCCATCTCAGAGTAAAGCGAAGTCCTCACAATGGCCATGGAGCCTTCCTACTGGCCCCCTCTCCTCTCCTCCCATGACGTAGAACCATACTCATTAGGATCTAGCCACATGGCCTTCTTGATGACCCTCCATAACTCCAAGCTCTTTCCCACCAGAAGGCGTTAAACTTGTGATTCTCTTGGCCTACCTTGCAGGGCTTTCTGCTTCACTTTATTCATGTTCTTTACATGTTCTGTTACCTCCTTAGAGATGGCTACAAAGGACCACCTCCTCTTCCACCCACACACGATTTATTGCCACTTCCTCTGTGTGTCTGTTCCATCATAATCTTTCTCCTCATTGGAGGAGACACAACATGGGGACAAAAACCGTCCTCTTCAACACTATGCTCCCTATGCCAGAGCAGAAAGGAGACAATTGTTAATTCTTTATTGTTTAAAGGAATAAGTGAAGCAATGGCATGAAAATTCTTGTGATACTTTTGATCTGATCCAAAGCTTTTAAAAAGCTTATTTCCCTTAGTTTAATGTCCTTGTTGCCTTCTTCTGCTTCTCCTTCCTCCTCTTCCCTCCTTCTTCCTTTTCCCTCCTTCCTCTTCCTGCCTCCTTCCTCCTCTTGCCCCCTTCCTCCTCCTCCTCCCCACTCCTTCCTCCTCCATCTTCCTCCCCCTCCTCCTCTTCTTCTTCTTCTTCTTTTTCCTCCCCCTCTCCTTCTTTTCTTTTTGACATGCACTTTACAATATTGAGGATCCATGGAAGAAATTTCTTTCCAGCATAGCGTCAAGGAGTACCATGTTTCTCCTAAGCAAATAGTGTGACTTTATCTTATAGATACTGAGCTTTATCATTCCTTATGCCTCCCTTTGTGTTACTCTGCATGATCTTCTGGCCCAATTATCATAACTGCAGGATGATTTTTGTGTTCTAAGTTTGTATCTAGATTCATTGTATTAATCCTTCCTTATATAGGGGTGGTTCAATTTATTCGCTCATTTGGCCATCTCAGTTCTCACTGTAAAGAAATAAAACATTAAAACATATACGTGCTAATCTCTGAAATCATGTTTATTTGACCTGTGTACCAACTCACCTTGCTAAGAGCCTAGAAGACTTGCTGATACAGGAGACTGGAGTTGGCCAGATGAAATCTCTGATGATTCTAACCATGTTGACTCCTCGATATGTTTATCCTCACCCTTTGTTGGAAGATTCTCCAACAAATCTGAATGCAGTGCACTCAAGGTTCCCATGCTCATGACAGTTCCTACCCGTTCAATGCTAAACAAGGGACTTCAGATATTCTTTCTGTTCTCCTTACCACATAAAGGAGTAGGACAGTCATAGTCTTTCCATTATTCTAAGAGTCATGAGTGGGCACAACAACAAAAACAGGGGCATGTTGTGTGAATTTCCAGCTCAAATGGATATCTGAGACCAGAGCTGTTAGCCCTTCTCTGGATCACATTGGTTTGGAGTGGATTAATCAGATTAGATCATTGATAAAATGAGATAAATTGTCCAGTCCTACTACAATGCCATAATAGACATTTGGTGTACCAGCGGTATCCCCGAATAGGGTGATTTGGATAATTACATGACATCACGTACACCAAACACTTACCACAGGGCCAGGCAGAATTAAATACTTGATAATTATGTTATTGGCTATTATGAATATTTTGTTTTTTACATATTAAGTCAGACATATGCTAGATATAATAACCATGGAAACTGCACTTAAACTTCCTTTTGTAAATTTAATTTACTTTCTTAATATTTATTTTTGAGAGAGAGTGTGTGTGAGAGAGAGAGTGGGGAAGGGGCAGAGAGAGAGAGAGAGAGAGACAAAGGATCTGAAGCAGGCTCTGTGCTGACAAAAGAGAGCCCAATGCAGGGCTCCAACTTACAGACTGAACTCACCAACTATGAGATCATGACCTGAGCCAAAGTTGGATGCTCAAATGACTGAGTAGCCCAGGCTCCCCTACACTAAAGCTTTCTTATCCTTAATTGACATATTTGAAAACTGAGGTAGCTAAAATTGTGGAAACAGCCCAGTGTCCATCAGCTAATGAATGGATAAGGAAGATGTAGTATATATGTAAACAATGGAATATTATTCAGCCCTAAAAAATGAAATCTTGCATTTTCAGTGACATGGGTAGAGCTAGATATTATAATGCTAAGTGAAATAAGTCAGAGAAAACAAACAGCATATGATTTCACTCGTATGTGGAATTTAAGAAACAAAACAAAGGAGGAAAAAAGAGAGAGAGACAAACCAAGAAACAGATTTTTAACTCTAGAGAACAAACTGATGGTTACCAGCGGGGAGGTGGGTGAAATAGATGATGGGAATTAAGGAGTACACTGTTGTAATGAGTACCAGGTGTTGTATGGAAGTATTGAATCATGATGTTGTACACCTGAAACTAACATTACACTGTATGTTAACAAGAATCTGAAAACTTAAAAAAAAAAACTGAGGTAACTAACATTCCTTATAATGTTGTTCTGAGGATTAGAGTAATATTCATGAAGTACCCAGCACAAAGCACAACATATAGGAGGTGATTAATAAATAGTGGTAACCATCATAGAAAAGCAGTTATAATCTACTTTTACATTGCTCTGCAGTGATTTTAACTACATCTTTTATACATATTCAAACTCATATATGTAATACTCTCACACATGCAGGCACAAAATACACATTTTTATGTAATATAGGTGAATTACACAACATAATGTTTGTGTATACACACACGCATGTACGCATGCACATGCACACACACAAATACTGGAGAACACTTTTACTCTATTTTGATGGTACATGTTTCAAGGAAAAAGAGTTGTACTTACCCTCTTTTGAAAGAATTTTGCACTCTGTTCATTAGGAATGGTGCATACAAAGTGAGAAATATATACATTGAAACAAATTCAAACATAATATATCACCGTTAATTGTAAACATACTGGAGTGGTGTTTAGGCATAGTTTGTTTTGCCTCCTATTAATAGAATTTAACTTAGATGGCTTGTTTTATTTTCCACTTTGAATTAGATAATATGTCTTAGTTTTATTACATAGAATTTGTTTTCACCAGGTCTGCAAGGTTTAAAAATGGAAATTGCTTTGTTATAGATCAAATTATACAAAGGTAATATTAAATTGGGATTGTGATTGTAGAATTCTGTCTACAGACATAATAGGGAAGTCTTTGCTGAAAGTGTTAGAAATGCTTATTTTGAACAAATTGAATAGCTGCTGTTACTATCTAAAACAGAAGAAAGAAACCCAAAGGTATTTATCAACTTCATCACAGTAAATAGGTCAGAGGTGATTGATTCTCTTTCTCCAATACCCTCAGTCTTGGCATCTCAAAGTTAAGCACTCCAAACACAGCTTGTCCCTGTAATTTTTGTCCCCAAACCAAAATTCCAACTCATCTTCTAGTGAGCCACTTCCTAGAAAGCTCTCACACACTCACTGATATGTGCACCTCCTCCTTGCTTTCTTCAGTTCACTCATTCATCTGTTTGTTCATTCATTTTTATGTTTACTCAGGAGAATGCATAGTGAGCACTTCCTAAGTATATGCTCTACCCCCATGGGCCCTATGGACTGGCAGCAGCTATGGTCATTACACACATCACTACATAGATAAGTACAATGCTGGATGTTACTAAAGTTCTGTGAAGAAGACCTACCTGGTATGGTGAGAGGCCGTAATGGACGGTGGTCAGTTAAGACTTTTTGCAGAAAGTAGATATTGAGCTGAAATCTGCAAGATTTTCAAGGAGAGATTTCTAGATGCAGGTGGACCAGCATATGTAAAGCATCTATGGTTGGAGGGGCTATAAGAAGGTTAATAGGTTTTCGTTGTAAGGAGTTGAGGGAGACCTTGACAGGAGATGAGGCTGGAAACGTGAGTAGCACATAGATTCTGATTTGAATCTATGTCCATTAGCCAATTAACACATTCGATTTTATCTTAGCTTTGGTAGGAAGCCATTTAACGACTTTCAAGCAGCATAGTGATCCAATTTGCATTTTGAAAACATTACTCTATTTACAATGTAGGATATGAATTTCAGGAGGAGCACAATGGACATAGAGCAATCAATTAGGAAACTGTTTCATTAGTCAGGCAGAGACATCTGTGTCTCTTGAGAAGTGGGCAATTCAGGAAATATTTAGAAAGTAAAATACGATGGTGTTAGTGGTTGATTGAATATGGGAAATGAAGGAGAATCAGGGATCGAGGATGACTACCAGATTTCTCCTGAATTCTCTTACCTACCTTCTCTATATGTTCTACCTGTTGGATTTTATACTCCAGTATAAATTTAGTACAGATTTTAGATATTTCATAGAGCATTTGATTCCTTATATCTAGTTTGCTAAACTGGAGTTTGGTTCTTCCTTAATTTCGCCATTTTCTCCACAGTCACCCAGAGTGGAGAGTGTGCAGGCTTCCACTTGGCATAAATCATGGTGTCCAGAAAACTGTCAACATTCTTGCCCCTCAGTCCATGTTAATACTCATCAAAGGAGCTTCAGCCTGGTTTGAATTCCCCAACTGTAACTTCACTGCTTGAATTCTTCTTTATCCTAGGTAGAGATCCTGGCATGTTATTTTTAAATAAAGCAAAAAAAAATACTTGTTTACTTAAATACACCCACAGATAGTATTATCAAAGATGGGCTAGATTAAAAAAAAATCTTCTGACTTCCACTTATATATTCTATTCTATTTCCAGTGGAAACACTAATTTCTTATGTATCTTTCCAGAGACATTCACTAAACACACCAGCGTGTGTGTATCTTATGGGTGGATATATATTCCACTCTCTCTCTCTTTAAGAAAATTGTCATTTATTCTATATACCAGGTAAATTTTATTTGTCTCAAGGGTCTAAAATATTTAAAAAAGAAAAACAGTGAAATTACGCAGTAATCATACAGTACTAGAAAACATATGGGAGAATTTAATTTAATATTGGATTGTCAAATAACATAAAAGGAAAAACTGAGAACTTTGCATTTCAGAAAAGTACAAAATATAAGTTTTCTGAAATGGTTTTGATCTTGAGATTTATCCCTAGATCATACTTCTGGCTCTATTTCCGTCTCATGGTAGCAACTCCATTTGTGATGTAACTAGACATAACCAGTTCTACTTAAATACTCAAAGCTTCTATCAAGTACATTGAAAAACAACAAAAGATTTTTATAATCACTGGAGAAATAATTGACTGGATTGTCTTCATTTTATCCCTGATAGTTGAATTTGAAACTTCAAAAAGTAATGATTTTTAACGCTCAAGTTCATTACCTTACCTTTCTAAATATGATAACACTAAAAACTCAGGGTATACAAATTGTTCACCAGCAAGACACCAGAAATTTCCTCCAAGTCAGAATCTTGAAAGAATATATATTTATGTATATATTTGGATTTCTTGTTTGAGTGCTTTTCCAGGAAACAGTTATTGTTATCAGAATATTAGCATGCATTGTTAGCATAGGTTTCTTAACTGTTAAGTATTAAAATTGGATCATTAAAAAACTGAGGAATAAACCATTATTTCTGGAAATATCTTTTTGAATGAACAGGAGTGGCAGTGTCATGTACATTCTTGTCATGCTGATCAAGACTATAGAAAGTGTTCTTTGAATATTTGACTTGCAACTATTTAGAATGAAATGGAAACTGCAAGAACAGTATTTGAGCCAATTTGCAGTTTCTTCTCAGGTGAAGGCTGAGCCTAGGTCTAGTGAACATCGCCTAGGAAACAGAAACACAGAATCTGCTGTCCTCTGAATGAGGGCCTCAGCCACATTGCAGTAGTAAGCCAATTGGAACTGTGGTAGGCCTTTCTCCTCAAAGCTTAGGGGCTTCTTTTCTGCCTAGACTTCCTTCTAAGTTTTCCTTGTTTTCTTAATGCAAATCAAATTCCTCTCCCTGTTTTCTTTGTCATCCCTAACAGCTGTGGTTCTATTTTATGGAATTTCTTTCCACGTATTACCTCCTTTTGTGCTAACATTAAAGTAAATGCCGCAGCACTTTCACATTTTCAGATTTTTGCTGCAAATTGCTAAGGGGAAATATTAAAAGGCTTTAAAGATAACAAATATGAAAGTCTTTCAAATATCTCAGGATCTCTCAAAGCAACTGGTCTACCTTTTTTTGTTTGTTTGTTTGTTTTATAACCGACGGGGAGAGGGGGAAGAAGCACCATAAGGGTTTTATTTTCTCTTCTTAGATCCCTTAGAAGGGTTGGCTGATCCACTGAACTCTCTTGCTACATAAGTAGAATTACAAAGTGATAGGAAGAAAAGTAGCTCTCAGAATCTGGGGCCTGCCCTAATACTATATCATTTAGGCCCAATGTTGCTATGAGCTGGTGGTTCTCCTGTAGAACATAAACAATTTCATAGAGCATCAACATCAGACAAAGCCATTCTGGAACCATGGATCACAGTAAAAACAATATCACTTTTGTAATTGTGATTAAAAACAGATGGTACACAAATATTGTCTCGGCCAAAAAAATGACCAAACATCCCCATATCTTGACTCATAGGAGTGTTTCCAACCAATAAGACTTGAGCTTATTCTAGTCTTCCCTTTGTTAGGTAAGAAACATTAAGGTACCCAATCACATAATTATTCTGCTTCCTGATAGCACCCAATCTGGATCAAAACTCCCATTTCCTTCAACCCTCCTCCAAAGTAACCTAACCAAAGCCCTAATCCCATAAATCATTTCTCATACCCTCTCACTGAACAGCCTCATGGTTCCCCATGGTATTTTTTCTCCATCACTGCAACAAATGATAAGCCCAACTTTATTCAACTACAGTGTTCCTGGGATTCTTTGGCTAGAGGACAATGAGAGAGAATGGAGTCCAGATTATGGAGTAGTTGTGAGCCATTTTAAGAACTTTGGCTTTTACTCGGATTGAGACGGGATGGCATTGGAAGATTTTTTTTAACTTTTAAAATTTTATATTTTTATAAAATTTGGGGATCGTTTCCAATTCACAGATAATTAAAATAACTATATAGAACATTTTTAATACAGATTTGTAGATTATCAGTTTGCTCTTTTATATATAATCTTTCAAGTCATTTCAGAGCAAATTGCAGATATTATCATGCCATTTTACCTCTAAATAATTCATTGTCTGTTTCCTAAAATAGAGGACATTCACTTACATGTATAATCAATTAATATTGATAAGTATTATTATTCAATTTATAGGCCTCGGTCATACTTCATCAATTTTCCACAAAATGTCCTTTATATAATTTTTGTTTTTTATCTGGTTCAGGTTCTAATCAAGAATCATACACTGCTTTTAGTTTTTAACTGTTTTTATATTTCTTTAATGTAAAGCAACTATTTAGCCTTTGTCTTCTTTGACATTGATATATTTGAAAAGTATACACCTTTTAGTTTGCAGCGTATCCCTCAGTTGGTGTTTGTTGATTTCTCCTTATATTTAATTTCAGTTCATTCATTTTTGGTGAAAATACTATACACTAATTTGTCACCTTTCCTTGAAAATCCATTGATCATATGTTTCTTTTTTTTTTTTAATTTGTTTTAAGTTTATGTATTTATTTTGAGAGAGACAGCAAGAGTGGGGGAAGGGCAGAGAAAGACCAAGAGACAGAGAGAATCCCAACCAGTCTTCACACTGTCAGCACAGAGCCCAAAGCAAGGCTCAAACTCATGAAACTGTGAGATCATGACCTGAGCCAAAACCAAGAGTGAGATGCTTAACTGTCTGAGCCACCCAGGTGCTCTGAGCATATATTTCTGAATCCATTTCTGAATGATATATCCTGATCCATGAGTCACTCTGTCTATATGTAAATCATTACTACACAGTGTTAATTATTATAGCTTTATATTATTTATTGAAATCAGGTGTTGTATGTTTGACAACTTTGTAGCTAATGTAGGTGCTTTGCATTTTTGTATACATTTTAGAATCATAAAATTTCTACAAAATCCTCCTGAAGTTTTGATGGGGATTGTATTGAAATTATAGATAAATTTAAAGAGAAGTGAGTTCTTAACAATATAAAGACTTATCCATAAACCTGATATATATGTCCATTTAATTAGGGTCTCTTTTCTATCAATATTTTGTAGTTGTCAATGTAAAGGCCACATATCTATTTTTTTAAAATTTATCCCTGTCATGTTTTGAAATCCTCTTTTAAAAGACTTTTGAAAAATTTTGGATTCTACTTGTTTATTGCTAGCATACAGAAACGTGATTGATTTTGTATATTGACAACATATAATTTTGCAAAAATTATTTGTTACTATAAGAGCTTTCTGTACATTTTGTATTATTGTTAGAGTAATGTATTGAGCATATTTATGCTTTGCTTTCTTTGCCTGATAATTCCATCATCTGTTGTATCTATATTTGCTTTTATTGACTAATTTTTCTCCCAGTTATTGATCAGATTTTCCTGCTTCACAGACTAGTAATCTTTAATTTGATGCTGGAATTGTGGGTTCTCTGTTGTTAAGTGTTAAGCCTTTGTATATTCCCTTAAAAATAATTGAACTTTGTTTTAGAGGTACTTAAGTTATGCTTGGTACCTTTGAGGTTTATTTAAAAAAATTTTTTGAAGACAGGTTTAGAACAGAAGTCAGCATTTTTTAATTCTAATACTTTTGAAGTAGAGTTAAACATACAATTCTATATTAGTTTCATGTGTGCAAAACAGTGATTTAATGATTATATACATTACAAAATGTTCACCGTGATACCAGTAGCTACCATCTGTCATCATATAAATTTATTATAATATTATTGATTATATTCCCTATGCTGTACTTTTCATCCCTGTGACTTATTAATTTTATAACTGGAAGTTTAGGGGGCACATGGGTGGCTCAGATAAGCACCTGACTTCAGCTCAGATCATGATCTCATGGTTTGTGAGTTCAACCCCCACATTGGGCTCTGTGCTGTTGGTGCAGAGCCTGCTTTGGATCCTCCATCTCCCTCTCACTCTGTCCCTCCCCTGCTCTCTCTCTCTCTCAAAAATAAATAGACATTTTTTAAAAACCTAAAAAAATAATAACTGGACGTTTGTACCTCTTTCTCCCTTTCCTCTTCACAAACTTTTTTTATTGAACTTAGGAAACTTTAGTCTTCTTTTTAAAGTAATCTAGTGTAAAAACAAGTTGAGGTTAAAAGAATATGTTCAGAGAGTAAATATGTTCAGCTTTGCAGGCCATATGGTCTTGATTGCAACTACTTCACTGCCATTTCAGTGTGAAAGTAACCATAGATAATGTGTAAACAAGTGGCCATGGCTAAGTCCCAATAAAACATTATTTACTTAAACAGGTGGTAGGCCAGATTAGGTCCCAAGACTGCAGGTTGCTAATCGAATCCATGGTCTAGAGTCTACTTCCTTCAAGAGTTACTTTGCCCCATATTCAAATGTACCGTTCTGGAATTTCTGCTGTATGTCCTGTGTATTTGCCAAGGACTCCACTCCCTCTGGCTGGTAGAAACTCAAAAATGTGTGGCCCTCTGGGGACTCTGGTAATTTTTTCAGCTTATAGCTCCTAGTTATTATTCTGTTAGTAGTTCTCTGTCTCTCTTTTTGGATTTTATTCTACAAATATAAAAACTAAAATTCAAACAAAGACTCAAGCAAATCTCTGGACATCCTTCTCTGTACAGCTCTCTTTCCTCCACCACCAAAGCCTTGACAATTTTAGCTGTCCCATACTCTATCTCCTCAAACCAGAGTGACTCCATTTTCTGATGGGCTGACCCTTTGGAGTTAAAGTCTAGAATGTGTCTCCATGCAGATTTCTAGGGGGTGATCATAGGATGTGTCTTTTTTTCATTTTTCTAAGGGGTCATGGTCCTGTGTTTCCTGATGTCCAATGTTTGAAATCCCTTGTTTTATATATTTTGCACTTTATTATTTTCTGCTACAAAAAAAATCTCAGCTCATCTGGAAACTTTTTTGTTCTTAACTTCAAATAGACCATTATCCCAAGGGGACCTGGTTCCTTTTAGTGAGGAATAGAAATTAAATAGAGTTTGGGACAGAAGAGTGATATTCAATTATGTTAAAATATCACATGGTTCTTTTTTGTTTAATGGACCATAGGAGTCAAGGGTAGGGCACAAAGATCAGAAAGGAAAGCATTGTAATAAGCTCCCATAAAATGATGGTTCTTGGATGAAAATAGTAATTGTGAAAGATTGTATATGAGTTTTGAGATTAAATGTTTTATATATATGTGTGTGTGTGTATTATATATAAGTTATATATGTTATATATATATGTTATATGTTTTATACACACACACACACACATACATATAGCATAACTTATATGCTATATATGTGTATGTGTTTAGAACTTGGGCCCATTCCTGTTACAAGGTGGACATCTATTCAAAATTTGGTTAAGCTCTAAGGGTGCCTGGGTGGCCTAGTCAGTTGAGCCTCCGACTTCAACTCAAGTCATGATCTCATGGTTCATGTGAGTTTGAGCCTAGCATCAGGCTCTTTGCTGACACATGGGAGCCTGGAGCCTATTTTGGATTCTATGTCCCCCTTTCTCTCTGCCCTCCCCTACTAGTTCTTGCTCACTCTCTCTCTTTCTTTCTCTCAAAAATATACAAAATCATTTAAAGAAGATTTATAATGAAATTTGATTCAGATGTTAAGACCGACAATACTAAAAGGATTGAAAATGTCTATTACTCACATAATGAGGCTTTCTGGGACATCAGGGTAGCTCCGAGCATGACTAAAGGTAGTTTTAGAATGCGAGGAAAGAAAACTGACTTAGAGTTTTATGATGATTGATGGGACTGGGGTGAGAATTTCTGGGCACAGGTAAGGGCATACGTGATTTGTACCTCCTGCCAATAGGGGGAGCGCTGGGGCTGTCTGACTGTGTTTCCCGATGTGGACCACAGAGAGGAGCTGTCAGCCATGAAGTCAAACATCAACAAGTAGAATCAGACTCTACTACACAGAGCCCCTTACAGTTACTTGTAGTAACTGGAGTTATAGAGTGGCCATAAACACAGTTGAGGAAGGCTGCTCAACTAGAAATGCTTCAGGTATCTTTAAGATTTATATACATTGTAGGCTTTGGGCTTTTATAGTTGGTTCTTTTTTATAAAAAGAAAGTGCCCACTGAGAAGGTTTCTGCCTAATTTAAATAATATATTTTTACTAAAAATCAAAGTTAAACAATTGCGTAAGAGCTTTCATATCACAGTCACTTAAAGATATACACTCTATCTCTGTGTAGCTGGTTTCTTTAGACAAAACAACAGGCATGGAAAATAATTTGGAAATAAGTAAATAACATAAATTGATGATTTTCCTTGACATTTAGTACAAAAAAAGTTTTCTAGTTTTATGGGTAGAACACATAATAGCAATGAAAAGGGCTTTCTGTTCAAAATTAATCTTATGCAGTATTTGAATTTTTGTGTTTTTATTATATGTATGTTTTAGAAATGTAAAAAGTACTTAATTTTGATGATTATAAGATAATAGCTATATTAATTGTGTAACATATTGGGGTCTTTTATGTGTTTCCATTTTGAAACATGTTCAAATTATTTTCTTGTTTGTCTTGAAAGAATTAAATTTTAGCTTGATTTGGTCTCTTTGGAGAAAAGCATCTTAGGAACCAGTTTTGATCTTACTCCCCAAATTGGAATTGACAGAATCAATACAAATGCCAACTTGTGTAAAACTAAATGATCTAGTAATTTCACAGATTCTCAACAGTCCCATGAGAAATAATGCGTCTGGTAGTCTCCACTGCCATTTTTGTTCCTTGATGGGTTTGTCTTGTGATAGTTGACTTGTATCATTGATCTTCTATTCAAGTCAACAGATTTAAAAAATAGATCAGAAGACAATAGACCTGGGTCCAAATTGCACCTCTGCTCTTGCAAAATCATCAAGCCATTTAAAATCTATAATCCTCATTTATTTTTCATCTATAAATGAGGGTTAATGTAAGTGATCTCAATTTTTGTGTAACTCACAAATGCTTTAATGTTATGATTCAGAGTCAAGCTTTGTGAGTGAAACATTAAAGGTCTTTTGCTTACCCCCAATCTGCTAAAACTGAACTGGGCACCAAAATAAAAATAGTTTAATCCCACACTGCTAGAAAGGAAAATGTTAGCAATTAACCCGGATAAAAAAGTTTTGTTAGAGGCAGAATGCATGATTGAAACTTATTTTCAAAGGCTTTGCAAGTATAAAGAGCATTTAATTAGGCAATTTTGAACAAACAATCCAGAAACAGTTTAGCACACAAAATGGCTAGAAGCCTTCTGAACACCAGTTTTCTCCCTAGTGGTTTCTACATGGCCTCCCATCCATCTCCTCCCACTTCTTCCCTCTTAGCCACCTATTTTCTAGAATGTGAGACTGACCCAGGACATAAAAGCTTCTTTATGAGAGTTTATCAGCAGGAGTTTCCAGCTCCCAGAACACCTTCCAGTAAATCCCCGAATCACCTCCCAGCTCTCATCCACACCAATCCTCAACCACCAGACAGCACCAGGCCATGGAAGCTACCATGGAGAAGTGAAGTAGAGCAGCATTATCAACTTCTCTACCTACAAGATGGGGAGGGCAGCAAGGAAGAAAATTTCTGATACTGTAGTGTCATAGAGCAGTTGGGAAGTGGATATCCCAAGCTGGATCTTTGAACACCTTTTCCAACTGAAAGATTATTACACTGATGGTTATGCTCTGTTGTAATATTGGAGCAGGATACTAACAGTGCCTTGAATGTGCATATTGAACTGCTTGGTCATTTCCAAAGCACTGTTTTTCACACATTCATTTATTTGACTAATATTTTCTGATCCTCTCCTCATGGCCAGGCACTGTTCCAGGTACTGGGGTTATAAACAATAGTGTCTTTAATTAATTTAACTTCTGTAGGTTTTCATTTTCTTTTTCTTTTTTCTTTTTAGATAGGGAAACTAAAACTCATCAAGTGTAGGTATGATCCAAGTCTCATAGCTGAGAAGTATCAACACAAGAGTTCAAACTCAGATCTTCAAAAACACTGCTTTTTATTTTAAGCTTTCTGGAAAAAAATCCTTGTGTTGACATTACTTTGTTGGGGAATTGCTTCTAAAGTTCGAAACAATTGACAGATATCTATGTATTTTGGAGAAAAAGTCTGTTAGAAAGTTGAATATTGCTTATATATTCATACCCCTGCTTCTTAGGAAGTACCATGTAGATATTTGGCTTCTGATAAATAATGGAATTTACTTCCAAATACACCATAATACATAAGCTGTTAGTACCCTAAATATTTTGTTTCAGGATAAAAAATGGAAAGCCTCACTTTGGCTTTCAGATCTAATATATATTCTTGAACTCAGCTTACAGGAAATGATCTATTTTAGGAGGCTTGGGGTACTTTCCTAGCTCAATAAAATGATACTTGATTTTTTTTTTCATTTTGAATAATTCTTGTGAGTGATCTATTGGCCAGAACCCAGAAGGAGATTAGGAAAGAAAGATGGGGGTCAGATAACTCAAACTCTTAAAAACACCATGTTTCTTTATATGTTAATGTGAATACACTCTTACTAGCTATTAACCTCAGTGATGTGTGAGTAGTGTCTCCTCATCTTCATTTGTTTTCTGTTCTGTAGGTCCCTGCCCTCATGGCTATCGGGAATGTCAGAATGGCAAATGTTACCAACCAGAGCAAAGCTGTAATTTTGTAGATGACTGTGGAGATTACACTGAAGAAAATGAATGCGGTACCACCTGCACTTTTGAGAAAGGCTGGTGTGGCTGGCAAAACTCCCTGGCTGAAAACTTTGATTGGATTTTGGGGGTTGGCTCTCCTCAAAGCCTACGACCTCTCAAAGACCACACACTTGGAAACGAGAATGGTAGGTTTTTGGGCTATTATAGCAATCCTAATCATATTCGCAGTGAGCATCTCATTATCTTCCCGGACAGCAACTGGAGAGCTCCAGAGAGCCTACCGTGGTACCATGGCAAGCAGGTCAGACATTCATGAGTGTATTTGACCTCTGGGTACCAGAGATGGAAACCACAGACATTGTCTCACCATTCTGGAAGCTAGAAGTCTGACATCAAGGTATCAGTAGAATTGTTTCCTTTTGAGGGCTGTGAGAATCACCTGTTCTATGCATCTCTCCTGGCTTGTGGTAGTCTTGGACTTTACTTGGCTTTTAGGTGATGTTCTCCTGCGTCTTTACATCGTCTTCCCTCTGTGCCTGCCTCTGTGTCCATATTTACCCTTTTCATTACAACACAGTCTTAGTGTGGATTAGGGCCTCACCCTGATAACTTCATTTTAATTTGGTCAATCACAAAGGCCCTATTTCCAAACAAGGTCATATTCACAGAAACTGGATTTAGGCCTTCGCCATTTTGGGGGGACACAATTCAACACATAACAGAGAGTAATCAAATTTTGATGTGATTCTGATAACTGTAGATAGATAACAATGTATGGCACCTTTCCTCAATGACACGCTTATAATTAGTATCCCTGAATTCTGCCACTCCTTTGATCATTAGCACATCATGTAGCTCTTCAGCTTTTCAAAATTCTCATCTGCAAATGGAGAGAATGAAGGATTCCCTGTGTACAAAACAGGAATTAGAGAAATGAGATGACGCGTTTGGAGGGAAAGTAGTTTGCAAGCTGTAGAGGTGCCATGCAGATGTAACCGTAAGATCACATATGTCCGAAGTGTTGGGAATGCCTCGTTTCTGCATTAGGTAGATGAGGTCAAGTCTCAGACTCACTGATGAAAGGACAAAGGATGTTGGCAGAATAAAGAAAGGATCTGAATCCCTGGATGCTACAGAATAAGAGAAAAGGTGTCTACGTGGGGAAATTCCACAGGTTTCTGATAAAACAAAGCCATGTAAGCCAAATGACCACAACAGAGAAAGGAAAGTCTGTGCCCATTGCAAATACTCAGCTCTATGTACATAAAATGTTTTGAGTATTAGATAGGTAAGTATAAATATACCTTTCATATTACATATTAAAAATCTTAGCATTTTATTTACATACTCAATAGATGACTGAAGTTTTGGGAGTATATCACATTCCTTTATTTATGTTTCATAGGTGGTAACTTTGCATTGTTTTACAAGAACTCGATAGTTTGAGGAGTCCATTATACCATTTGTATAACTATCTTGTTGATTCAGTGGCATGGATTTCCTGTCAGATCAGTTATTTTGCATACTGTGAAGTACTTTGCTAAAAGCACAGACAGTTGGAAATTATTCTGTCAGTGAGCTACGAGCAAGGCTATTAGATTTTCTTTCTGTTTCCAATGGAAATGCCTTTGGCAGCTCATATCATATGAAATATAATTAAAAACCCTAACTAAGATGGAAAAGCTAGAATGATCCCCTCGTGCTTATTTGTGTCCTATGTGAATGCTGTCCTTATTCCTAGGGCACTTCCTGTAACTGGAAGCTACCCCGGTGGGCCTTCAGGGTGAAGAAGCACACCTCAAGAGTGCCGTGTGGCAGGAGTCCAGTGCTGCCTGCACCATAAGCTTCTGGTATTTCATGTCTGCAAAAGCCACCGGGGCCATTCAGATACTCATTAAGGTAGGAGATTCGTCTGTGCCGCCTCTGAGCGTAGCGAGCCTTCCTACAGGCAGCACATGGCCAAAGGGACTTTATCACAGTTCCGCTAACTTGGCCAGAGGAAGCTTCCTTTTATCAGAGGGGCTTCCACTTGTGGTTCAAATGCTCGGTGGGGTTTGATAAATGGGCATGGGAGCTAGCTTTGAACTCAGCATCACACCCTGTGGTTACGACTGAATCCCAGAGTCCCTTCTTATAACAACATTTAGTCTGAGACTCATAAATTTCTTCTTTCTGTTTAGGCATTTCCTTCCCTAGCCTTCTCAGTAAAAGAAAATAGATTATTTGTACATCTGAAAGGAGAGTGACTATCCATTTTAACTCCTGTATGAATCATCATTAAGGGAACTGATATTAGACGTTTTGGTTCTAAGCACATCATGCAAAGGACTGAACTGCTCAGGAGCATGATCAAGGTGTGATTACACTGAGCCGCTTATTAACACTGACACAATAATGCATTTTCTTAGTGAGGATTAATTGGATGTTTCTGTCAGGGCTTTAATTCAGTATAACAAAGTGACAGTGCTCAGGGGGCAAAATAACAAAGTATATATTAATATTAATAAGGCTTGGTTCATATACCTTTATTCTTTGGCTAGTTAAAACAGTGGCAAAAAGGGAGATGAGTGTGCGTGCGTGTGTGTATGCGTGTGTCTGCTCATTTCTAGAATCTAGTTAGAATTCTGAGAAAGCTCACTTTAAAAACATGCTTTAGAGGCCATTGCTGTTTTATCACACATGGGCTTTGCTGAAGTGCCCTAGCGCTGATGGAAAATGCCTGCCTAGAATACCAAAGGGCTCCTGTGTCTGAATGGCTAATGGCTGCATCGTCCATGTTTTATTTGAAACCCAAGTTAACTTTATTATTTAGGGTTCACCTATAATCAGAAATGCCTGCCTAATAAAATACATGCATCAAATACCACAGTGATTTATTCTTACACTTAAATAGGGAAGCTTAAATACAATGCTTAAAGTTCTCACTAGAATATTTTGCTGGTTCTCCATTGAATGTTTACATGATGTCTATCATGTGAAAGTCTCCATACTACTTTGTGGGCTTGACTTTTATTATTTGCTTCACTCATATTCACTTTTAATCTGTTTATATCATAGTAACAAACTTCATATTACTATAAAATGTAAAAATAGACTATTTTGAGCTATATCTTGCTGTCAAGTTTGATTGAACACCTATAGTTCGTCCCATGGAGGAATGTCTTACAAACATTTAACAGCATTTTAAAGGAACTATCCTACCATATTTAAACAAATCACTTGTTTAAAAAAATGTTTATCCTTATTTAGTGACATTTACTGCAAAAGAGAAATATTTCATAGCATATATTGATTTTATATTCAGGAATTTTAGGGCAGTCATTTTATTTTGGTAATTAATATGATACACATTTTTGATCATCATTACAAAGTACTTCTTAGGCTACTCTCTGTGTGGAGCCTTGGTGGATTTTAACCTGCTCGTTAATTTGAAAGCATCCTGGCCAGATGGCAAACACAAGAGGTGCAGAGAGTCTGCCTTTTATTTCTTGCTTTCTTTACTTCTCATCTTTTGAAATGGTCTCAATTTATGCATGTGTTGCCTCTGGCTCAGTCTCCCCTGTCTATTCCCAGGAATGCCTCCTTCTGTCTTTCCCTCTTTTGTGTCCACACCAAGCCCAACACAATCTGGGAGATTCAGCCTTTCATGAAACTTTCCTTGACCACTTTTGCTCGTCATGATTGGTCTTTCTCAGAGTATCCCTCACAGCTCCTGAAATTCCTCTTTCTCACTGGATATTCATTTCTGTTTCAACAGACAGATCATAAAGCCTTGAGAGCAAGACCTTGAGATTTTAGTCTTTATGTCCCTCTTATCTCTTCAGGGAAGGGGCTGTGGGAAAAAAGTGATGGCCTCCCAGAGCCACTGCCAGGCTCAGGACACCCCTTTTGGGACAATTCTTCTGGGAAAAAAAAAAAGCTGATTATGTGTAACATGCAAGACAGTGAATTCTAGTCTGGGAAGGGGGCATGGTTCAAGATGGCAGTATAGGAAAACCCTGACTTCAGCTCCTCACATCGATACAACAAACTTATAGCTACATATGTAATAATTTTTCTCTGAAAAACTAGCAAAGAAACAAAAACCCTGAGAACTAGATGACTAGCACCTTAGCAATGAAATACAAAAGAGACACTTTGAGAAGGACAGGAGAGACAGAGACATGGCCTCCCTGGGAACCCATGCCAAATGTAGTGACCCCACAATTGGGAAAGTTCCCCAAATTAGGAATTCTCCCACAAGGAGTAAAGGGATTGTGCCCCATATCAGGTACCCTGACCTTGAGGGCTAGCACCAGAAAGATGAACCCCGTACCCCAAAATGCCTGATTAAAAAATAAATGGGGATGAAGACCAGGAGAAGCATAGAACTATAGGAACATATATTCCACTCTTAAAGGGCTCATATGAAACCCACCCACCTTAAGATCTAGCACAAAAGAAACAGATTGAAAAGTACCTGGCAAGGGAAACCCCTTACTGATTTTAAAGGAGAGAGGCAGGAACCTGTAAGGACTTTATCCAGGGATGGAAGTGCTGGTGCAAGCCATTTTTGCAACTAATCCTAAGTTCCTGGGGATGGAGCCAATGGCTGCCATTTTTGGTGCCCTCCCTCTAGCCTGCTAACACATGGAGGGCATGTTCTGCCCTCCCCCCACGTAACCAGACTGACAGAGCACCCCGTGTTCTAGCCACCCAGTCCAATATTGGAGCTGAAAAAAAGACCAGGGGAGGGTCAGGAGCCCATCCTCCCCATGCAGCAGCCAAGTTACGGCTAGATCAGAGGGGTTCTCTGAGCCCTTCCCACCCTGTGCAGAACTGGGATGGGTAAGTGACATGAGCCCTCACCTCCCTGTGCAGCAACCATGCGGTGTCATTGCCGGCAGGCACACACAGTCCATATGGCAGATACCCATAGAGTGGGGCCATAGAGTGGGAGATTGTGGGGAGATTGTGCTTCTGGCTCACATTGTACAATGCCCACACAAGACCACTCTTTCAATACTGAGGGATGGAGCCACTGCACCTAATGCAGATAGAGAAACCAAGAGAGGCAAACTGAGGAGAGAAAGGAATAAATCTCAAAGCAAACAACAAGGGCAATCCCCAGAGAAAGACTTTAATGGAACTGAGATAAGCAACACATTAATAAAGAAATCATAGTAATGACAATAAAGATGCTCACTGATCTTGGGAGGAGAATGGATGAGCACAGCAAGAACCTCAATGAACAGATAGAAAATATAAGAAAATACCAAACAGAAGTTTAAAAGTGAACTGAGAAATACGCTAGAGGGGTGCAACAGCAGAACGGATGGAATAGAAGCAGGAATCCATGAACTGGAAACAAAGCAATGGAAAGCACCCAACCACAACAGAAAAATGAAAGGAAAGGAAGGATTTTAAAAAATCAGGATGTCCCCTTCAGAGACTTCCAAGACAGTACCAAGCAGAATAGCATTTTAATTCTAGGAGTCCCAGGAAGAGGAGAGAAAAAGAAAGAGCCAGGAAAATTCTTGAAGAAATAATGGCAGAAAACTTTCCTAATTTGGGGAAGGACACAAATATCCAAGTCCAGAAAGCCCAGAGAATTCTAAAATGGGATGAACCCAAAGAGAAACACACCAAGATACATTATAATTAAAATAATAAAAATTAGGGGTGACTAGGTGCCTCAGTCAGTTAAACATCTGACTTCAGCTAAGGTCATGCTCTCATGGCTTGTGGGTTCGAGCCCTGCATTGGGCTGTATGCTGACAGCTCAGCGCCTGGAGCCTGCTTCGGGTTCTGTGTCTCCCTCTCTCTCGGCCCCATCCCCAACTGCAGTCTGTCGGTCTTTCTCTGCAAAATAAATAAATAAATCAATCAATAAATAATAAAAAATAAAAAAATTTAAAAATTAAAAATGGTAACAATTCATAATAAAGAGAAGATATTAAAAGCAGCAAGATAAAAGCACCATATGTTACAAAAGGGACCCCTCATAAGGCTATCAGCAGGTTTTTCAGCAGACACTTTATAGACCAGAAGGGTGTGGCAAGTTATATTCAAAGTACTGAAAGGGAACAATTCCAAACCAAGAATTCTCTACCTGGCAAGGTTATCATTCAGAATTGAAGAGGAGATTAAAAGTTTTCCAGAAAGCAGAAGCTAAAAGAATTCACCGCCACCGAACTGAGCCTGCAAGAAATGTTAAAGGGGGATCTTCTAAAGTAAAAAGAAAACATGAAAGTTAAAAATCTAACTGGAAAAGACAAGTAATCAAAGTAATGGATCAGCAACTTATAAAACAAGCATGAAGGATAAAAGGAAAAGTAGTAAAATTAATTAAAACTGTAATAATTAGTTCAGAGATAAATTAAAAAGATGTAAAATGTGTCATCAAATATACAAAACATAGGGGAGGGAAGTGAAAATATAAAGCTTTGGAATATGTTCAAAATTAACTTACTATCAACTTAAAAGAGACTTATATACATAAGATATTATACGTGAATTTCACAGTAACCACAAAGAAAAGTCTGATAGTTGAGAACACAAAAATGAAAGACAAAAGAATCTAAATATAAGGAAAACAAACAAAATATAAGGAACAGACCAAAAAAAGAACAGAGATGATCCACAAAAACAGCCCAAAAACAATTACTAAGATGACAGTAAGTACACAGTTATCAATAGTTACCATAAATGGAAATGGACTGTTCTTCAATCAAAATATATAGGGTGCTTAACTGAATTAAAGAAAACAGACGTTTCGATATGCAGCTTTACCAAACCTTACCTCTGTCAGAATCAAAAACAAGAAATAACAAGTGTTGATGAGGATGTGGGAACCCTCATGCACTGTTGGTAGGAATGCAAACCAGTGCAGACACTGTGGGAAACAGTGCAAAGTTTTCCTCAAAAGACTAAAAATAAAACTACTATATGATCCAGCAATTCCACGTCTGTTTTTTTATACAAAGAAAGCAAAAACACTACTTGGAAAATACATAGGCACCCTGTGTTTATTGCAGCATTATACAATAGCCAAGACATGGAAGTAACCTAAGTGTCCATTGATAGGTAAATGGTAAAGAAGATGTGATATATTTATACCACAGAATATTGTTCAGCCATGAACAAAAAAGACAATGAAATCTTGCCATTTGTGACAACACGGGTGAACCTTGAGGGCATTATGAGAAGTGAGTAAGTCAGAGACGGACAAGTACCATATGATTTCACTTATGTGTAGAATCTAAAAAAGCAAGCAAACAGCACCAAACAGACAGCCTGACTCATAGGTACGGAGAACAAACTGATGGCTACCAGAGGGGAGGTGGTCAGCGTCAGTTGAAATAGGTGAAGGGGACTGAGAGGTACAAACTTCCAGTTGTAGAATAAATAACTCATGGGCATGAAATGCACAGCATGGGGAATACAGTCAGGAAGATTGTAATAATTTTGTATACTAACAGATGGTAACTAGGCCCCTTGAGGTGATCATTTCACAATGTGAAAAATATTGAATCACTATACTATAAATCTGAAACTAATATAACCTTGTATGTCAGGTATAATTCAATAAAAAGTCTGATCGGGAGAATTTGTGATCTAACTCTGAAATATACACATGCAATCAGATGCCAAAGACATGCGACCATTGAGCAGTAATTTAACAGTATAATTTTAAAGGGTAGTATTGCTTACATGTCACAACCAGAATAGATACATTATTCATTGAACACCAACTGTATACCAGTTGTTGAAAATCAACACTTAATACTATTTCATGTAATTCTTTTTTAATTTAATTTTTAATTATTCTTTATTCGAAGTGGGGGGGATAGAAAGAGAGAAGGAGAGGGCAGGGGGAGAGAAAATCTTAGAGGCTCTGAGCTGTCAGCGCAGAAACTGAAGTAGGGCTCAAACCTGTAAACGGTGAGATCATGACCTGAGCTGAAATCAAGAGTAGGGTGATTAACGGACTGAGCCACCCAGGCACCCCAATTTCATGTAATTCTTATAGTGCAATCCTCTGAGTTAAAAAATGTGAACCCTATTTTACTGAAGGTTGACCAAGGGGGTGTCATAGAAATAACTTAACCCTTCTATGGCTGCATAACAGGTCACTGGCAGACTGAGATGTCTGAATCCAGGTACATTTACATCCAAAACTTGGGTTTTTACCCACATCCCTATTCCCAAGTGCTTTTTGCTAATACTAATGAGTGTTCTGCTTTCATAATGAAATGCAGATTCTATTTCAATGAGATCCATTTAAATTGGATGAAATCATGGAATACTTTTTTTTAGGAAAACAAAATGAGTAATAGTTCCTAGCATGGAAATACTTGATTCTTAAATTACTCCTGTAATAAAGGCACATATTTAGGGGAACCCCAGCAAAGCAAAGCTATTTTTTAGGAAGCATTTAGTAAAGAACAATACAATTTTACATATTGTATATATTATACTTCTACATTTCTTGCTTACAGTCACAGGAGAACTAATTTTCACTAAAGTGATGTATCTGGAACAAATGGATTCTTTGTGTCTAGAAGTGATGGATGAAATACTAGAAGATGGGAATAAAATTTCATTGAGAAAGTAACTATTTTTTTCTTTCCTTTGAGTTTGCCTTAGTTATTTGTGTAAGCACAGATACGCACAATAAAATGAACTTGTCAAGAGAAATAACTTTTAAAAATATAACTAATTTTTTATAAGATCAAATAATTTACCACATGGAAGGACATAACTTTCACTCATTTCTTGGGTCAAACCACTTGGTGAGTGGAATTTAGTCCATGGGAACTGGTTGTGATCTCTGTTATTTCATTGCCTTTATTTAAGAGGAGTCAGTCAAAACTCAGGTGGACTAAGTATTAAATCCAAGGTTATAAGTAAATGGATGAGCTAGGACTTGAACTCAGGTGATATAAAAATTAAGATTAGAATGCTATACAGTGTTTTGTTTCTGTCTTTTTATGGAGGAAAATTGGATGTGGATAATTAAAATATATTGTCTAGGTCTTTTTTGAATGATGCAATTCCCCCCTCCCTCTATTTTAAATAATATACTTATTCTTGGGGGTGCCTGGGTGGCTCAATAGGTTAAGCGTCTGACTTCAGCTCAGGTCATAATCTTGTGGTTTGTAGTCGTGCTGACAGCTCAGAGCCTGGAGCCTGCTTCCAATTCTGTGTCTCCCTTTCTACTTGTGCTCTGTCTTTCTCTCTCTCTCTCTCTCAAAAATAAATATTAAAAAATAGTACACTTATTCTTGATAACATTTATCATTTTTACCAATTTTTATCTCCTTTACATTTAGTATTAAATGTCTCATTAAATTTAAATGTTTTTGCTTTTCAAACTAAGATTTGAAACAAAAAAATGAAACAAGGGGTTAGGGTAGAATAAGAGTCACACAGAATAAAAGTTAACTTGTTTTTTCAAATATATTTAATTTTACCTATTTTCTAGTGGATTGTTTTCTGATGGGGTTAATTAACAATGATTAATATGTAGATTTTCATGCACTAAAACCACTTTTATAGGGATTTTTATATTTACTTGTGTTGCACAGTTCATTTCCATAGGTAAGAGCCTATCTAGCCTCATCAGGAAACAAAAGACTTTTGCATTTTTTCAGCTAGCCATTTGAATAAAAGGCAGGAACATCTGCTACCTGAAGAATATTATCATGTTTTGGAATTACTCCATCTGTAATAAATTGTTGATATTTTAATCAAGATGACTGTGTACTGTAGGGAATTTTAATATATTTGACTGAAGGCATTCAGGGCTATCCGTTATACTGTTATGATAGAAAAAATAATATATTCAAGCCAGAAGTGGAGAAAAATAATGTATTTCAGGAGAGCCTCCTGATTATAGCAAACGAGTTATGCTGAAAACCCATTACTAAATTAGTTCATTGTTTTATCTTGCTTAGTGGTTCAGGAGAATTTTGGAACAGATGGGGTCGCCTGTAATTTGTTCAATCTTAACTCTTCATTTACAGATGAAGGGGCTAAGATTATGAGGTTATATTTCTTGTCCCAGCTCACCTGCCATTTTAAGGGAAAGAATATGCATCTAGTTGTTTTTCTGACTTCTAATTTAGAGCTCTGATATTTGTCTACCTGGAAATTCTATGTAACGATCATATTCAAGATGGAAATACAGATCTTGTTCAATAGGCAGTGAAAAGTGTCAAAGCAACAAATGAAAGGCCAGCTTCCTTTGTCTACTTAGAAGACTGTGGCTGTTGTGGGTCTGCCTTTACCCTCAATCTTGCGAACAATGAACCGCCATTGTGTGTAAGGGGTAACCCACAAAAGTGAACATCCTCTGTCCTTCCTCACTCACCACTACCCCATCCCCCACACATATGCTCACCACAGTCCTAATCTGAGAAGATTTACAACTAATTGCTAACACTACAGGTGCCTAACTATTGGAGTGTGTCAGATACATTTTCAGATTTAGGCGTGTTTTGATCTCTTCAGCCTACTGAGCATCTGACACTATTTGAGTCATCTTGGCATTTTATTCATATTTTCAGAGTAAAAGATGTAGAGAGCATGGACAGAGAGGATACATAGAATCTGGCTATGGAAAATTGATGTTTCAAAGACTGTCTTGTAGATTTTGGACTGTAAATCACTTAAACTGAATCTGTAGTGATGGAACTTCACTTGCTCTTCCAGAATTGTTTCAGCATGTTAACAATTCAATCTACATAATTTTGGCTGTATTATATTATTGACCTGGACCAAACTGAGAGGGAAAATGGTTTGACTTCTGCATTTTAAGCTATAGCATATGAGATATCGGCACTTCCAGAGTTTCATTAAATTTGTTGTCACAAGCGTACAGTACCCTGATTTATACAAAATCACTGTTCCTTTTTATCAGCTTGGAGAACATGACAGTATTTGTTCCAAGCATATTGTTGACTGAGATTTTCCTAAAGTTCTTGCTTTTCTTCCCACATCCTTCACCTCTTTCAGATGCCTCTAATTCTACCTACGAGGGCTCTGAGCAGCCAGTGCCCCTGGACTCCCTTGGGTCATGAAGAGAGGGTTTCTGTTAAGATGTTAACAATTTTATTTAATTGATCCAAGTCATTTTGCTTTCAAGAGGATCATATGGCCAATTCTAAAGAGTGTTTTTTCATACCACTTCTACTATTTCCTTTCCATTTCTCTTCCCACTACAGCCACTACTCTTATGATTAGCTTCCAGTTATGAACTGCTAATTCTTTGATGTGTATTAGCTCACTTAGTCTTCCACAGAATAAATTTGTGAGGTAGATATTTTGTCCTAATTTTTCAGGCCACAGAATTGAGAGGCAGGTCACATAAATGGCAAATGGTATAATCAACATTAAAAGCCAATTCTCACTCCAAAATCCATTCTCTAAACCACTACATTCCACTTCTGCTGTTAAATTGAACACATTCTCATATCCTGAAAGCAGTGATATTACTGAGTGTTTTCCAGTGGTTCTGATCATACAAATTAGAGGCTTCCTTCTCTCCATATTAGTCTCTAGTACTGTTCCACATATGTTAGAGAGAGTAAGTGATTACTTTATGTTTGGCAAGCATTATAGCTTTATTTGTTTTCTAACTTGTCAACAGCTAGTGATATAATATATATTTCTAAATCATTCTTCCTCACATCTATAATTCAAAAATTACAAAATCATATTTAAAGCTGCACTTTAATGTTAATGAGGACAGAATGAATTAAAAACAATTTATAAAACCAGCTAGAGAAAATCCCTTAATTTTATTTTTTAAAATTTTTAATGTTTATTTTATTTTTAGAGAGGGAAAGACAGAGTATGAATGGGGATGGGGCACAGAGAGAGGGAGACACAAAATCTGATGCAGGCTCTGTGCTGACAGCTCAGAGCCTGACATGGGGCTTGAACTCATGAACTGTGAGATCATGACCTGAGCTGAAGTCGGACACTTAACCAATTGAGCCACCCAGGTGCCCAAAAATTTTTTTCAAACATGAGATCTTTAAAAAGTTGCAAATATCTATTCTTTGGGAGTCTTCCTCTTTCAGCTTTTTAGTATGGTCAGACTTGGTCAATGACAGTTTTTCCCTCTGAAAACAGAGACAATCTAAATTAAAAGCAGCATTCTTCACAATATGCAGTGCTTATTCATGTGTGTGTGTATGTCTTTCTGTGTGTCACAGGCCTCTTTGGCAGTCTGATGAACATCTTAGTTCTCATAATACTATTTTAAATGTATAAAATCAAATGTGAGCACTACAAGGGAAACAAATTAATACTAATTATTAAAATATTTTTTAAATCCCAAATTTGGACTTAGTAAATCTATGTTAAGTGACAAGATATGAAGGAGGATGGAATAACTATAATATTATTACATTAAAGGACTGGTAAGTATAAATGACATTTTTGAGATATTCCCAGCACTGTAAAGTGATATTAAAATATTTGCTGTTATTATTTGTGAGAGACTCCACAGGTAGTACTAATGCAATGATTTGTTGCTTGAATTCATCATTGAAGGAGATACCAGATTTTAATTGAAGCTAATGAAAATAAAGATTTATTTCTCTCATCCATGTTACACACTCTTGAAAACCAGTATTTTATATATAGGGGGCTTTGAAAATTTTTAATTTTATAAGGGTGCCTCTTCTATGTTCAGCATTTACAAGTATTTATTAAGAAAAATCAGTGTGCCTTCCATTCCCAACACGATAAAACCTTGGATTGCGAATAACTTGTCCTGCGAGTGTTCTGCAAGATGAGCAAACATTCAAATGAATTTTAGCTTGATAAAGGAGCCATGTCTTGCAACAGGAATAGTACATAACACTGAATGTCACATGATCACAGTTGACCCAGTGGTTCTTGAAATTCACTGTGATATGTGTGTGCTTTGGATTACAAGCATGTTTCTGGAATGAATTATGCTCGCAAATCAAGATTTTACTATAACTGAAGCACAAAGGCACCAGAAATGACATTCTATCTGAACCAAGTTCAAAACAGGCTAATTATAAATAGGCGTAGTGATGCCACGGCAAAGAGCTAATTCATCAGGCTTATAGCCAGGTACAGTCGATTAATATGTTGAGATTTGTCATCCAAATTATAGAGTGGTTTTTCAGATGTCATAAGTACTCATAGCTATTGATTTTCTATGTAATATAAGATACAGGATAAGGCAGAGAAGAAAAACAATATTGTAACTTACCTAGTTTAAGATATAATCAGTTCGTTGATTCACGGGGTTACTGATCATTTGTCTACACGAAAGTCATAGGTGCCATTTTGTACAGAAAACAGTTAATTTCACTTCAACATTTATTTCCTGATGATGATTGCATTTTAACTGTTTCAAACAAACTTATCATGGGAAAGCAGTCCTTTTTTCTCTCACTACATTTTGTTTTTTTAAGGACATTGCCTGGAAAATCATAATAGTCTTCAACGCATGATAGTAAATCTTTCTGGAACCCGTAAGTTCTTACCAATTAATTTTTAATGCCTGTGCTGTTAATTTTCTGTGTAGTTTGTGATACATGCTTCTATCAAAATAGGTTAGAATTGCTTATCTGTGGGCTGATTATTTTAACTGAATTGCATCTGTGACTCAGAGGCTGCTACAACATTGCCAATCTGTGTTTACTAAGTATAGATCACAGAATTGAAGTAGAGAAAACCCCATGATTCACCCTCATATGCATTATCAAAATAAATTCTAATAATGTTAGCAATTTTTGCTCTGTAGAACATGAATGTGTCACATAATCCTATTTGTAATTTTTGGTGCATTTCAGTAAAAACAAATGTTTAAAACGTATTTTTTAACAATAAATAAATATTTAGGCTTAAATTTACATTTTTCAGATTAGGGCCTCTCTTCGCATCTTCACATTCCTGACAGAAGTCAGGGATGTTTTCTATGGATGTTAAATTCTTTTCAACAATGGCCCTCTGTAAATTCTGCTGTGATTCCACTTCTATGGATAGCATCATGTGGGAGATAAAGAAAATCAGAGCACCTTGTGATAGACTATGCAGTGATGTATATATTCTTTTGCTAACTAGCAATCTCTTTAGCTGAGGACTGCAACGTTCCTTTGGAAATACTGAGTTCTTGCCCAGTCCCCACATTTTCCACCACTTGCTTCTAGTTTGTGCATTCAAGCACATCTTTAGGGATGTATTCTACTAAACACACTCCTAACTGACATGGAGCTTGTGAGTTTAGAGTGAAATTAACTGTTTGCAAAAAGCAGTAGGATGCCACTCAGTCTTTCTATCAGAAACAGTCGGAGCTTTCCCATTAGTCCCTGGATGTTCTTCAATATTTAATTGTCCTCTTCCTGAAATTATCGTCTTTCTGAGAAGGTGACTTATGACTTCCTGAACTGCGTTCCTGGAACAGGAACCACTCCAAGGTTCATGGGATGAGTCCTAATTGAGTGGCATTATGTTCTCATATCACTGCATCTATTTCTGGGGTCCTACTACACTGCCTGATGACTCTGTGTATAAAGTTCTATTTTCCAATGACCAGGGAGCTTTAGCACCACAGAGGCTGCATCTGCCTTGGTTACTGTTCTACTTCTAGCCCTAGCATAGTGCCTGGTGTATAGTAGGTACTTCAGTTGAATGAGTGGAAGTATAAGCAGTGCATAATCTATGCCAATTAAATGCCAATTATGTACAAAAATGCCAATTATGTTCAAAAAAACATTTAACATCTTAGGTATTCAAAAGCTATTTACATGTTTATGAACTAAAAGTGTTTAGAGGAAATACAAAATTGAACTGGATCTTGAGAATTAAGAAGAATTTAGAGAAATAGAGGAAAGAAGAGAGGGCATTTCAAATGAGAGAACACATAAAGGTAGAGAAGCATAAGATGTATTCAGTAGGCTGTTTACCAATTATCAGTTAATAATTAAAGACATATTAATGCAAATACTAAAGTAAGCATTAATTTAGCTCTTCAGTTTATATTTGATCTTCTGAAGTTACTATATTTAACATGGTATTACTTACATTTATTGTTTTTATAGCTTCCAGTTCTTCCTGATGTATTAACTTATCTTTACTTTTTGTCCTTTTGGGGAATACTATATTTTATGAATGTATTTAAGTTTTATTGAGGTATGATTGATACACAATATAATGGTAGTTTCAGGTATATATGTTTACATGTTACAAAATGATCCTCATGATAAATCTGCTTATCATCTGTCACTATGCAAACTTACTACAATATTGTTTATTGACTGCATTCCCTGTGCAGTACAATATAGCCCCATGTCTTATTTACTTTGTAACTGGAAGTTTATACCTCTTAATCTAGCTCATCTACTTTACCTGCCTCCCCTTAACTCATCTTCCCTCTGGTAACCTATAGTTTGTTTCTTGTACCTGTGAGACTGCTCCTGTTTTATTTTGTTTTGATTTTTTAGATTTCACATATAAGTTAAATCCTACAGTATTTCTCATTTTCCATCTGACTTATTTCACTTAGCTTAATACCCTTCAAGTCCATCCATGTTGTTGCAAATAGCAAGATGTCATTCATTTTTATGGCTGAGTAATAGTCCCTTGTATATACACACCACATCTTCTTTATCCATTCATTTATCAGTGGACACTTTGGTTGCTTCTGTATCTTTGCTATTGTAAATGATGCTACAGTAAACACAGGGTGCATGCATTTCTTCAAATTGGCATGTTCATTTTCTTTAGATAAATAGACAAGTGAAATTACTGGGTCATATGGTAGTTCTCTTTTTTATTTTTTTAGATTTGTTTATTTTGAGAGAGACACAGAGAGAGAGAGAGAGAGACAGCAAGCAGGGGAGGGACAAAGAGAGAGGGAGAGAGAAAAATCCCAAGCAGGCTGTGCACCAGCAATGCTGAGCCTGATGCACGGCTTGAACCCGCAATCTGTGAGATGGTGACCAGAGCTGAACTGAGTCAGTCTCTTAACAGACTGAGACACCTACGTGCCCATAAGAACTTCTGTAATGTTTTACACATTGGCTGCCACCGGTTTACATTTTCACCAGCAGTGCAGTGAGGTTCCCTTTGTTCCTAAGACTCACCAACGTTTGTTACTTTTTTGTCTTTTGTAATAGCCAGACTGACTGGTTGTATCTCATCACAGTTTTGATTTGCATTTCCCTGATGATGAGTGATGTTAAACATCTTTTCATGTGCCTGTTAGCCATCTGTATGACTTCTTTGGGAAAAAAATGTCTATTGAAGTTTTCTGTACATTTTAAAATCAGGTTGCTTTATATGTTTGTGTCTGTGTGTGTCTGTGTGTCTGAGTGTACTAGGTGGTATAAATCTTAATGTATTTTGGGTATTAACCTCTTACTGAATGTATGATTTGCAAATAGCTTCCCCCATTTAGTAGGTTGCCTTTTTGTTTTGTTGATGATTTCCTTCATTGTGCAAAGCTTTTCACTTTGATATAATTTCATTTCTTTATTTTAGCCTTTTGTTGCCCTTTCTTCAGGAGACTGATCCAAAAAAGTTTGCTAAGACCAATGTCAAATGTTTACTGCCTATGTTTTCTTCTAGGAGTTTTATGGTTTCAGGACTTACATTCAAGTCCTTAATCCATTTTGAATTTGTATTTGTATATGGTGTAAGATAGTGGTTACCTTTCATTCTTCCAAATGTAGCTGCCCAGTTTTCCAAAAATAATCTATTGAAAAGAATGTCTTATCTCCACTATGTAGTCTTGCTTCCTTTGGATAGATTAATTGACCATATATATGTAGACTATTTGGTGGGCTCTCTATTTCATTGAACTCCATGTCTGTTTTTGTGTCAGTACCATACTGTTTTGATTACTGTAGCTTTGTAGTATAGTTTGAAATCTGAGACCATTACACCTTCACCTTTGTTCTTTCTCAAGATCACTTTGGTTATTTTGAGTCTTTCATAGTTCCATACAAATTTAAGGTATTACTGTTCTAGTTATATGAGAAATGTCAACAGTATTTGATTGGAGTTGCATTGAATCTATAGATTGCTTTGGGTAGTATGGACATTTTAACAATATTACTCCTTCTAATCCATGAGGATGGTATTTCTTTCCATTTGTGTTGTCCTCAGTTTGATCAATGTTTATAATTTTCAGAGTACAGATCATTCTCCTCCTTGGTTAAATTTATTCCTAGGAACTTTATTTATTTTGATATGATTGTAAATTAGATTGCTTCATTAATTTCTTTTCCTCATACTTATTCGTGTATAGAAACATGATGAATTTCGCATGTTAATTTTGTATCCTATGACTTTACTGACTTCATTAATTAGTTCTAATAGTTTTATGTTAAAGTCTTTAAGATTTTCTATATATAGTATGTCATCTGAAAATAAGTTTTACTTATTTCTTTCTAATTTGGATTTTTTAAAAAAAAATCTTTTTATTACCTATTGCTGTGGCTAGGACTTCTAATATTATATTGAATAAAAATGACAAGATTGGGCATTCTTGTCTTGTTTTTGAACTTAGGGGAAGAGCTCTGTTTTTCATGACTGAGTATGATGTTAGCTATGGGTTTGACATATATGCCTTTTATTATGTTGAGATATTTCCTTCTATACTGACTTTGTTGAGAGTTGTTATCATACACACCTTTTCTGCATATGTTGAGAAAATCATATTATTTTTATCCTTCATTTTGTTAAAGTGGTGTATCATGTTCATTTGTGAAGTTGACCCATTCTTCCATCCCTGAAAAAAATCCCACTTGATCATTGTGTGTAGTCCTTTTAATGTATTCTTGAATTAGGTTTGCTACTATTTCGTTGAGGGGTTTTGCATCTATGTTCACCAGAGATATTGCCATGTAATTTTCTTTTTGTATGGTGTCTTTGGATTAGATATCAAGGAAATGCTGGCCTTGTTAACTGAATTTGGAAGCATTTTTTTCCTTCAGTTTTTTGGAATAATTTGAGAAGTATAGGTAACAACTCTTCTTTAAATGTTTGGTAGAGGGGCGTCTGAGTGGCTCAATTGGTTAAGTGTCCAACTTTGACTCAGGTCATGATCTCACAGTCCGTGGGTTCAAACCCCACATCGGACTCTGTGCTGACAGCTCAGAGCCTGGAGCCTGCTTCAGATTCTGTCTCCCTCTCTCTTTGCCCCTCCCCTACTTGCTCTCTGTCTGTCTCTCAAAATAAAGACAACAAGTTGTTTTTTAAATATATGTTTGGTAGAAACATCTATGAAACTGTCTGGTTTTAGACCTTTGTTTTTGGGATAGTTTTTATTCCTAATTCATGTTCATTATTTGTAATTGGCCTATTAAGATCTTCTATATCTTTTTGTGTCAGTCTTAGAAGATTGTGTCTTTCTAGGAATGTATCCATTTTTTTCTAGGTTTCCTGATTTGTCTGCATGTAATTGTTTGTGACAGTCTTTTATGGTCCTTTGTATTTTGTAGTGTCAATTATAACTTATCCTCTTTCATTTCTGAATTTATTGTTTGGGTCCTCTTTTTCTCTTGATGATTTTACTAGTTTATCGATTTTATTCATCTTTTCATGGTACCAGCTCTTGATTTTATTGATCTTTTCTATTGATTTTTGTTTGTTTTTATTTCTGCTTGTCTGATATTTATTATTACTTTCCTTCGATTAGCTTTGGCCTTTTTTGTTTTTCTTTTCTTTCTTTGTTTTGTTTTGTTTTGTTGTTCCTTTAGGTGTAAAGTTAAATTGTTGACTCGGGAATTATTTTGTATGAGGTAGGCCTATGTTGCTATCAACTTCTCTTTTTGAGCAGTTTTTGCTGCATCCCATAGATTATGGAACATTATATTTCCATTTTCACTTTTCTCAAGGTATTTTTGACTTTTTGTTTGATTCCTTCATTGACTCCTTGGTTTTTTAGTAGCATGTTGTTTAGCCTACATGTTTTTGCTTTATTGTTTTTTTCTTCATGCACTATATCCTGGAGTATGTTCCCTGTGAATCTGAGAATATATAGTCTGCTTGTTTTAGATGCAATGTTGTCTATGTATCTATTAAGTCAATCTGGTGTAATGTGTCATTTAAGGCCAATGTTTCCTTATGGATTTTCTGCCTGGGTGGTTTATCTGTTGATGTAAATAAAGTATTAAAGTTGTCTTTGTTATTGTATTACTGTCAATTTCTCTCTCTATAGCTGTTAATATTTGCTTTATATGTTAGGTACCCCTATGCTGAGTACATAAATCTTTGTAAATGCTATGTCCTCTTGTTTGATTGACTTCTTTATTATAATGTTCTTCTTTGCATTCTGTTACTGTCTTTTTCTTTTTAAAATTTTTTTTTTTATGTTTTATTTACTTTTGAGAGAGAGAGATCACGAGTAGGAGAAGAACAGAGAGAGAGAGAGGGAGACAGAGAATTGAAAGTAGGCTCCAGGCTCTGAGTGTCAGCACAGAGCTCATTGTGGGGCTTGAAGCCACGAGCTCTGAGATCATGGCCTGAGCGAAGTCGGACACTTAGCCGCCTGAGCCACCAAGGCACCCCACAGCCTTTGTCTTAAAGTCTGTTTTGTTTCTGTGGTATTGCTACTCCAACACTCATTTCCATTTACATAGACTGTTTTTTTTTTCCATCCCTTCACTTTTAATCTGTGTGTGTTTTGATCTGACGTGCAAGTCTTACAGGCAGCATATAGGTGAATCTAATTTTTTATTTTATCCATTTGGTCACCTAATGATTTTTGATTAGACTATTTGGTCCATCTATATTTAAAGTAATTATTGATAGGTGTGTACTTACTGCATTTTGTTAATTATTTTCTTTCTTTCTCCCCCCCGCCCCCCACTTTGTAGTTCTTCTCTGTTCCTTTCATTTGTGGTTTGACGGTTTTATTTAGTGTTATGCTTAGGCTTTTTATCCTCTGGTTTTCTGTTTGTTTGTTTGTTATTTTAATGCATCTGTTGTGTTTGGTTTGTAGTTACCATAACATGCATGTATATCAGTCTGTATATAGAATAACTCTTTAATTTGATAGTCACAAGCTCAAACACATTCTAAAAGTAGTACCTTTTGAGGTGCCTGGGTGGCTCAGCCAGTTAAGTGTCTGACTTTGGGTCAGGTCATGATCTCATGGTTTGTGGGTTTGATCCCTGAGTTGGACTCTGTGCTGACAGCTCAGAGCCTGGAGCCTGTTTCAGATTCTGTGTCTCCCTCACTCTCTCACCCTCCCCCAATTGTGCTCTGTCTCTCTCTGTCTCAGAAATAAATAAACTACTAAATTTTTTTAAAAAAAATAAATAAAATAAAAATACCTTTTTACTCTGTATTTTTGATGTCATATTTTACATCTTTTTATTTTATGTATCCTTTCACTACTATAATAATTTCAGCTAATTATTATAGGTATAGTTGATGTTACTTTTGTGCTTTAGTCTCAATAGTTGCTCTTTAAGTGACTGATCCACTATCTTTACTATATATTTGTCTTTACCAGTGAATTTTTAAAATATCCTTCTTGTTTCTACTTATGGGGTTTTCTTTTCTGGTTAAAGAAGACACTTCAACATTTCTTATAAGACCTGATTAATGGTGATGGACTACTTTAGTTTTTGTTTATCTGGGAAACCCTTTATTTCTTTCTGAGTTCTGAATGATAACCTTCCTGGGTATAGTATTTCTGATGCTCTCTCCCTTCTGGCCTGCAAAGTTTCTGTGGAAAAATTAGCTGTCTTATGTGGTTTCACATGTATGTGACTATTTGCTTTTTCTTGCTTCATTTAAGATTCTCTTTTTAATTTTTGACATTTTAATTATACTATGTGTGGATCTCTTTGAGTTTATTTTCTTGGGGATGCTCTGTGCTTCCTGGATTTGAATGCCTTTTTCCTTCCCCAGGTTAGGGAAGTTTTCAGCCATTATTTTTTAAAAATGTATTTTCTGCCCTTTCCTCCCTCCCTCTCTCTCTCTCTCTCACTCACTCTCACTCTCACTCTCACTCTCACTCTCACTCTCACTCTGTCTTCTCTTTCTGGGGCTCCTGTGATGTGAATGCTCACATGCTTAATGTTGTTTCAGAGCTCCCTTAAACTATCCTCACTTTTAAAATTATTTTTTTCTATTTGCTATTCTGATTGGATGATTTCTACTCCCCTGTCTTCTAGATCACTGATCCTTTTTTTTTTTTCCATCATCTAAATTACTGCTGATTCCCTCTAGTGTATTTCCACTTTAGTTATTATATTTTTCCTCATTGGTTTGTTCTTCATAAACTTTCTCTTTGTTCTGACTCTCACTGTGTTCCTCTATTCCCAAGTTTAGTGAGCATCTTTATGCTTACTTTGAGCAGTCAGAAAAATTACCTATTTCTTTTTTATTATGTCTTTTTTTTCTGGGTTTTATCTTGTTCTTTTATTTGGGACTTAGTTTTCTGTTTCCTCATTTTGTTTGACTTTCCGTTTTCTGTTTCTAGGAATTAGGTGGAATAGCTATTTCTCTCACCTTTGAAGGAGTCGCCTTGGTTAAAAACATCGCCTGTGTAGATTGTGTGTCTCTGGCGGCTTTGGCAGGCAAACTGGGTCCCTGCCACACTGACAGGGCACCTAGATCTGGAGCAGATGTAGGCTGTGAGGTCCCTGGGTGTGCTGTGCCAGAGCCACCTTGGTACAATGCTGGAGCTGCCCAGGTCATGCTTTGCTGGATCTACCTTGGCAGGCCAGCTAGAGCTGATGAAGATGTGGTCTGGTGAGAGAGTACCCTGGCACGCTATACTGGGGCCAGTTTTGAGGGATATTTAGAGATGGTGTGGGGTGTCTGGGGTGTCCTTGATCACTTTCCATGAGGATGGTATTTGTGACATGGCTGTATTGGATGCAGGCAGGGCTGAAGGGTTCCAGAGCACAATGTGCCTGGGTCATCTGTAGCTTTAACTTACCTTTATAACTATATTTATTGAGTAACAATAAATAAATTTTAATGTATCAAATTATAATTGGAAATTGGCAACCTTGTAAACACTAGTAATAACAGTGTAATCAAATGTGAAGATAATTGAAACTGCTTTTTGAACAGCAAGAGGGAAACACTTGAAAATTAAATTCTTGGGGCACCTGGGTGGCTTAGTCTGTTAAGCGTCTGACTTCTGCTCAGGTCATGATCTCACAGTTTCTGGGTTTGAGCCCCGTGTCGGCCTCTGTTCTCACAGCTAGCTCAGAGCCTGGAGGCTGCTTCAGATTCTGTTTCTCCCTCTCTCTCTGATCCTCCCCTACTCATGCTGTCTCTCTCTCAGAAATAAATAATAAAAAATTTTAAAAAAGAAATAAAATTAAATTCTTAAAGATTATTTTTAATTAATTTAACTGTTAAATTTTGCTTGATATGAGAAAACAGACTTCAACTAATCTGTTATATATTCATTCAGCCGTTGTTGACATTTAAAAATTTTTTTTTAATATTTTTATTTATTTCTAGGATAGAGAGAGAGAGAGACAGCGTGAGCAGGGGAGGGTCAGAGAGAGAGAGAGTCACAGACTGAAACAGGCTCCAGGCTCAGAGCTGGCAGTCAGCACAGAGCCAGAAGCGGGGCTCGAACCCAAGAACCGAGAGATCATGACCAAAGCGAAAATCGGACGCTTAACCGACTAAGCCACCCAGGCGCCCCTGTTGTTGACATTTTAGTTTTAGTAATTGACATGATGGTTTGGGCCACTTTTGTAGAATTAAATTTAAAAATATATAAATTTTACTTCTCATAGCCCAACTTATGCATAGAATCTCCTAAGATCAAATATAAACAGCATTGATAGAAATAGGTAATGGCGGCCAAAGACACACAATGCCTACTTCTCATGATATGACTTTAATATTGAGATGTCAACCAAGAGAAATTTCTCTAATCAGAGCCATCCATTTACCAACATGTGGTAACACTCATCTTTCATACATTTTATGTAATTTTTAAGAACTCCATGTCAATGCTGTTCATGTGATTAAAAAACAATAAGGTTAATTAAGTTTTGAGGAATAAGATCTTTCTGGGTAACACTGAGTTTGGGGAATCCACAAACTTTTGTGATATCTAAAATTTTACTCCCCAAGAACCAGTTTTTGGCCACATTAAAGAAGCATGTTATTCTCTTTTACTTGCCTCTCTGCAAGTCCCAATTATGATGTCCCTCCTCCTCTTCTGTGGGACATCTTTTTCCATAGTTTTTCAGGACAAACTTTCTAACTTAATACCATTGCTAAATTTATTTTGCTCTTTAAATATTTTTCATTTGGAAAATATAATGACATATTATCATACACATTTATATTTTATAAATAAGTGGAGTGCATGGGTGACTCAGTTGGTTAAGCATCTGACTGCTACTCAGGTCATAATCTGGTGATTTATGAGTTTGAGCCCCCTGTCAGGCTCTGTACTAACAGCTCACATCTCAGAGCCTGGAGCCTGCTTCAGATTCCGTGTCTCCCTGTCTCTCTGCCCTTCCCTTGCTTAAAATAAAATAAATAAATATTAAAAAATTTTTAAAGTTTATTAATTTGAGAGAGAGAGAGCGTGTGCACGTGAGAGAGAGAGCACGAATGAGAATGAATGAATCCCAAGCAGGCTCCGCACTGTTATACAGAGCCTGACATGGAGCTCAAACTCAGGAACAGTGAGTTCATGACCTTAGCCAAAACTAAGAGTCCAATGCTTAACTGACTAAGCCACCCAGGCATCCCCATACACATTTATCTTTTATGCTCTTATCCATTCCTTTTTATCATTAATAATTTAAAGAATCAATGTAGTTTTTCTACATTCTTCTGATATTTGTCACTTTTTACCACTGTCTTGAAGGTAGGATAGAACTGAAATTTCTTTTATGTCCTGTATAATGAATGGCTCATTGTAGGTATGTAAAATACTTGTTAGAGGGAAATATATATACCTTATGTTTATTACAGCATTATTTGCAATAGCCAAGATATGGAAGCAGCCCCCATCCCCATCAATAGATGAATGGATAAAGAAGATGTGGTGTGTGTGTGTGTCTGTCTGTCAGTCTACCTATCTATGTATCTATCTATCTATCTATCCCCACAAATAGGAAAGAGATCTTCCCATTTCCAATAGCATGAATGGATTTAGAGTATATTATACTAAGTGAGTAAATCAGAAAAAGACAAAACCATATGATTTCACTTATATATGGAATCTAAAGAAACAAAAACAAATGAACAAAGAAAACCCAGAGTCTTTAATACAGTGATTGTATTTTTAATACAATTTAATACAGTGACAAACTAGTGATTGCCAGAGAGGAGATGGGCAGGGGGATGAGTGAAATAAAGGGGATTAAGAGGTACAACTTCCCAGTTATAAAATAAAAAAGTCATAGAGAAGAAAAGTACAGCATAGAAAATATAGTCAATGATACTGTAATAACATGGTGTGGTAAAAGATGGTAACTATACTTATCATGGTGAACATTGATTAACATCCAGTATACAGTTTTCGAATCAGTATTTTGTAAACCTAAAACTAACACAGCATTCTATGTTATCATCCTCTAAGTAAGGTAAGAGAGGGGAAAGGCCTTGGTCTGTTAGGTTTCTAGAAGATTTGGTGATGGGCCAACTGTCACAGATGTCACCTCAGCATCAACATCTAGTGCCCACACCCACCCTTTCTCAAATAGATATGAGATACTCTATAATTTGTGTGCTCTTCAACCTCACATCCATATGGGATTTATACCAACATTTATCATAATTGTCAACATTGTATTTTTCCCTGTGCAACTTCCTGTTTTCCTGCCTTGATTTTTAAAATATCAGCTCTAGATTAGCATTTTGTTTAGGTTAAGGTCATTGCTATAGAGAAGACTTAGATTAGTCCCTAACCACGGAAGTCTAATGTATGCTCGGAGTGTGGTGATAGTACTACTTTGGAGAGAATTGCACAGATTTGTGATAGACATAGGATGATGGAAATCTGTTTTACATGGGACAGTCCCTGTATAACCTGTCTCCATGTTATTATCAGTAGGTCCCCTTTCACTCTCAAAAGTATCCCAATTTGGATGATAAAGTATATGATTACCCTAAGTATATTATTACCTAGTACATCAGTGAAATGTTTAAATTAAAAAAAAAAAAACGCTGGAAAAAATAAGCCATATTCTCAGTGTCTCAAGAAGCTTAAATATAAGCAGGGGGAACACAGTATAAATACATAATAACAGGACTTTGCAAAGTGGAAGATTTGGGGGTAAATTTTGAATGGGAGCGAAGATAAGATTGCCTATGCAATCTAGACATTTTGTTCATGTTATATAAAACCACTACTTTTGTGGCCCTTATTTAAAACATTCTATCATGCTGTGGTTAATATCTTTCTCTTAAGAATGGGAAAAAAAAACAGGCATTAAATGTGAATTTAGCTGAAATACCATTCTTTTTATTAATTAGACCATCTATTTGTGGATTTATTTTATGACAAGATAATGCATATCCATGAATAACTCATTGAAGACTTTGATATGGGTTCAAATACTGGTAAATTGTATTTTTCACTCAGTACATGCCATTTACTATGTCCTGTAGATGATCATTGTGCATCGCTCTGTCTTTTATGTTAACTTACTGGTGGCAAGAGAATATTCTTCATTCTTCAGTTTTATGAGCTGAGGGATCATTATTCTGAGTGCTAGTGTGGAAGTGACATAGTGACTTGAGGTTAAAAAGAAGGGTAAAATAATATTTTCTGTGAATTCATGGATTTCTTTACATCAGCATGCAGGACCCCTAAGGATTTTAGGGGTCATATTTTTAATGAGTTATCTTGACTTTTAACTTCACTGGGGGTCAGTCAGCAAATAAAATCTCACCAACGTTAGAGGTGCCTATGGTTCCGGAATGACAGAATGGTGAGAAAATTGTTAAGCTATAGGAGGAGACTTAATTGATGGTGGAGGTGGTGGGAGGCGGGAGGGGTTCATTGAAATTCTGTTTGAGAAACACTCTAAATTACAAGGTAGAATTTTGAAGTTAATAACTGTCTTAGCTTCGTTAGAATTGGAGCTAATTGTTCTTTGTAGTCAAGAGCACATACATCTATAAACACATAAATTGAAAAGTAGAAAATAAAACTTCAAATGGCATTAAACAAGCTAAGCATTTGCAAAGCAATTTTGTTCCTTTTGAGGTTTTTTTTTATTCCAAAGAATGCCTTAAGATACATTAAGAAAAAGAAACAGTAAAAATTATAGGAAAAATTTTTTTTCATTTTCATTTTCTTCCTACATTTGAACACAAAATATGATGGGACCATAGAAATGAATACTTTTTTGGCAATTTATTTTGTTTACTTAGATGTGAAGAGATTATGAAGAGTTTTATTTTTACACATATGTAGTTATAGTGATTTTAGAGTGCATTTATGCTTTTTTATTATTTATCACTTATTCTATCAAAGCAGTAATACACATTATTAGGAAAAACTCATATGATACTTTTAAACAGATAACTCAGTACTTGAAAAATGTTTTTATACTTTGTAAAACAGTAAAAGGCATATCATAGAACTGGAGGTCCAGATAATTTATCTGTAGCTAAGAGGTAGCACTTTCTAGTTCATATGAGAAGTTTCTGATATATCTTGCTTTTTAAAAAAGTCTCTCATTTTTTTCCCTCCAACCTCTCTATTCACAATTATATGGGCTTTTGGGGGGTAGTTTGGACACTATTAAATTTCTAACAAAATTTTATGAATTCAAACATAGTGAAGTAAAGACACATAAATGGCAAGATGTTATTATGGCCTACTGATGGGTTTCTGTAGATTCATTTTGTTTTCCTAGATCTCTGGGGGAATGATAGCTCCATATTATATTTTTATTTTGTACACACATAATGTAAATTACTTATACTTACTTTCAGGTTAGCACTTAGGAAAGTTCCCTTCAACTTAATAACTTCCCTGTCAAGTGCTAAGCTCAGAATCATTATCCAAGGCACAGTACTCAGTCCATTTGTGCTTTCTTATATGTGATAATCACTGTGAATATATATGAAATTCTATATACAGAGAAAAGAAAGCAAACTTCCTGATTTTTCCTATAATTTCCTCTGAATATAGTCATAAATACAAGGTCTGTATATGCATTCATGAAAACAATTAGCATTTATTCAATAGGTATTTCATAATGACAACAAAAAATCAGTACTTTGGTAAAATTTGTGGAAGTGAGTTTTGAAATGAGACATTAGTCATATTTTGTATATATTCAAGTTACTCCAATTTTCTTTATATATGTCAATTTTGTAAGATACTTGAGACTCCTCCCTTGTTATTTTTGATGAAGGTACTACTAGTATGTGCAAAAAGCTATATGACACATTCATTACTTTTATAGAAATTTATGTTCAACAAAAAAGGCCATCCCTTTAAAGGGTAACAATTTTCTAGTTATGTTTGGTACTGTTTTTATGTCTGCCACTGGGTTGGTCACTAGGAGGCTGCTTCTCAGCATTACGTACTTCTATTTGTAACTCTCAACAACATTTTTGGCCATTGATTATTTTCTTCTAGTTGCTGGCTGAGCCTCAGACCTCTGGCTTGATACCCTTCTTCAGTCACCTTGCTTTTTCTAACCAAGAAAGAAAATTACATTCCCCTTTGATCCCATCCAGTAATTCAAAACAAAACTACCAACACAAGTCTTATGTGTATGTCATATATTTTACAGAAGTTTGAATCTAATTCGAATTTTAGAAGTTAGGAAAGGAAACAAAATTAGTTCCGGGCCTTATTTTTTGCTTCACTTTTGACATTCCTTTGAGCCTTTTAAGGAATCTGATGATCTCTCCTCCCAGTGCACAGATAGACTCCATTTTCAAATAACACCATACCCTAAACATAGCAATTGATCTTGACTTTGGATGCAATTTCCTCCCTTTTGCCAGAGCAATTAAAAAGTGCCCTGACCTATATCAGCTCATTTCCCAAAGTGTAAGTTGTTTTTCTGACAGAATGGCACAGTGGGCTTTCGAATATGATAAAAGGTCATTGGACATGTAGCCAGAGAGAGAGAGAGAGAGAGAGAGACTTAGATTTGAATCCTAGTTCTGCCACTTATTACTCATGACCTTGGGCAAAGCACTTAGCATCCATGAGGCACCATCACTGTATATAAAATGATAGTCATAACATGAACTAAAATAGTTTTAAGATCATTAGATCCTATAATGGTGAGAATGTGCTTTCGAAACGAAAGATTTAACACGTTTTAGGTCATTTTTTCTCCTATTTTTAATGGAAAGTAAGCATAAGAGAGAGAAAAATAATTCAGAATGTTTATTTTTGTTATTTTTTTAAAAATAAAGTATATGTCTATGTATCATCCAAAAAATGAGAGTTTTTATTATTGGTTCCATTTAAGTGTTTATTTTTCTCTTTCTTTCTTTCTTATTTTTTTTTTTTTTAATGCCAGAACTCATTATCTGTGTTTATTCTCACACATTGTCTGCTTGGATGGGTGTGCATGGAACTTGGTCCCTGTGCTCACTGATAGCTGAGCCATGATGAGATTCTGTCAAGTGCTACGCTTAGAGTACAAGCTGTTATTGTTTGCTTCCCATAACCTGGCTAAGGATGCCCGTCATTTGTGAGATAATGTTAAAAAAAACAAAACAAAACAGAATGTTGTCGTGAGTGGGTTATTCATGACAAATAAACACCCAGGTAAAACTAAGATGTTTGTTTTTAAAGTAAAGAAAGGGTATCGAGATATGTCAACATATCCTATTAAAAAAGCATTATTTTCCTTTTCTCACATGATGAATGTTCAAATAATCACCATATCTCACAGGTAGAAGAACATTAACATGACATAGTGCTGCAGACAACTCATTTAGTAGCTCTCTACAGAGAAAAAACTACAGTGCTCACACTTTATCAGGATGCCAGTTCTTCATAAAAGCACTGAGTATGAGAAAGATAATCTACTGATTAATTTTATATTAGATATTTTAATAGTTTTCCATGTATAACACTGTGTCCGTCTTCCATATCCAAATACATGTACAGCATTTATTTCTGTCTTAAAAGGTGAAGGGGTAGCTCCTCGTGATATAGGCTAAGTCTTGGTCTTGATTGTACCCCCATCCTAGAATCTGGCTTGACATAGCCTGGATTAAATCTCCAAATGTAAGCTCTGGAATCGATACTTTTGTCCATCATACCCCATTTCCTCTGGAAATTAATAACTCCTACACGTTGTTAAAGGATAGCCAGATGAGCAAGAGACTTAAGTAGGTATTCCACCTAAGCGAAAGTACAAAATAGCCACTGAACATATATAAAGATGCTCTACCACTGTAGTACTCAGGGTAACACAAGTCAAAAACATAGATCTTATTTAATTTCATTTGTTGAGAAAAAATTCAAAAGACATTTTAGCACTGAAACAACAATAACAAAACCAAACAAAAACAACACATTTAAAAGACAATGCCACATGTTGGGGCGCCTGGGTGGCTTAGTCGGTTAAGCGTCCGACTTTCGCTTAGGTCATGATCTCGCGGTTC